>NC_052475.1:27235981-27242715 GCF_009730915.1 Dioscorea cayenensis subsp. rotundata
ATATGTTCACTTCAATGAAAAAGTGGATAAAACCAACAGTTTATTGAAAGCAGAAAAGCACACGGGAAAACAAAAGCAGGCTAAGAGTTCTCACAAGAAGTGTAGAGCTCAGGAAAAGTAAATACAAGAAAGGAAAAAGTAAACAAGGTAAGGCAGCTGGGAAAGCGAAGAAATCCGACTGGAGTCACAGGACAATCCGAGCTGCAGAGTGGAGTAGATTACTCGATTCAGTTGAGGGCCAGTGTTGCCGATGTAGTCTTCGATCCGAGCTCGGGGAAGTCGAGGGAGCGCTTAATCTTCGAGAGAAGCTTCGATTGAGATTTTGCTGATTGGGAAGAGGAGCTGTAGAAATCCAAGTAACCAGCAAATTAGAAATTTTGAATAAATTATGAGTAAAAGGTAAAGCAGTGCATTGGAAAATGCGCTTATTTCTTTCAAGCCAAATATTCCAAATAATGGCTCTAGAAAGTAAATCCCACAGCAGTCTAATGTTTGAGTGTAATGAAGGTATCCAGTTGGTCCAGATGATTGAGACAGCAGAAGGTAAATCTGGTAGCTCAAGGGCGTTAGAGAAGAAGGACCAAATACGGTTTGAATAAATACAGTCCAAGAATAAATGTTCCACTGTTTCTGAATCATTATGACAGAGAAAACAAGTGTCAGTGGCATTAGGATTGCACCCCTTTCTAAAGAGGTTATTGAGAGTATGAATTTTGTTGTCCCAAACAAGCCAGCAAAAAAGTGTAATTTTGCTTGGACAATGAATTTTCCAAAATTTAGGGTATA
The DNA here is from genome assembly GCF_009730915.1 of Dioscorea cayenensis subsp. rotundata. NCBI lineage: Eukaryota > Viridiplantae > Streptophyta > Magnoliopsida > Dioscoreales > Dioscoreaceae > Dioscorea > Dioscorea cayenensis. Next base: position 27,236,768 of record NC_052475.1, read on the forward strand.
GCGGACAGCGTAATCCTCCGTCAATTAGAAATTTGTAGAAGGATTTAACAGAGAAAATGCCGTTCTTTTCAAGTGTCCAGGTAGAAGAGTCTTGCTGATCTTGATTACAATCCGGAATTAAGCTTAAGAAATTGGTTAAATCAACTCGTGAAACAGTATGAAAAAGATTCTCAGCAGAATTGCGAAGGCATGAGAAGAGTCTTAAGGAAATCCACTGTTGAGAACAATCGTTGAAAAGGGTTGGCCAAAGATCCTTAAGAGCATGATTCCCTAACCATCTGTCAAACCAAAGAAGTGTATCATTGCCATCTTTAATAGTTTTGGTAATACATGATCTAAAAGATGGAAGGGAGGTAATGACACCGGACCAAAAAAAGGATTTGTTCCTTGGAGGAGTATGAAACAAAGTTCCAGGTAGGTTAAAGGTGTAATTGGATCTGATGATTTTGGCCCAGCACAAGTTAGAATTAGTAGTGAGTTTCCACCACCATTTTCCAAGAAGGGCAATATTGAATTCATGAATGTTGAGGATTCCCCAACCGCCCATGGAACGAGGCCTACAAATTCGATTCCAAGCAACCAGTCTAGCTCTTTTAGAATTCAAGTCAGAACCTTTCCAAAGGAAGTCCCTACGAGTCTTGTCAATTTCTTTAATAACCCAAATAGGGAGTTTGAAGACGTCATCCGAAGACATGGTATTGTGGATAGTACCGAGTTGATAAGGTGTAAGTCGACTCCGTGGGATAAGTAAGTGGTTTTCCACGAGGCAAGTCTCACATGGATGGTCTGAATGAGTTTATTCCAATCCTGACGCCTGGGTCGTCTACCAGAGAGAGGAACTCCCTAAGTAGGGTGATAGGGAGGCGGGCTACTGCATTGCGTTGAGAATTGTCATGCAGAGGAAACATTTGGCTGGAAACCAAAGTTTGTCGAGTATAGGCAGCTTTTTGAGAAGTTAATAGATAAACCAGAGGCTCCTTCAAAGAGGTAGAGGATAAGTTTGATGATGTGAAGGTCCTCATGACCGCCAAAGAAAGAAGATGATGAGGTCATCCGCGTATCGAAGATGACGATTTTTTTCATCATGGTTAAGCTTAACCCCAATAAGGACATTGGATCTGAGAGCGTGGTGAAACATAGCACTAAGAACATCAGCCGCCAAGGCAAAGAGGAGAGGCGAAAGAGGGTCTCCTTGTCGCGAGGCCTTTTGCGACGAATGTAACCTTGAGTGGTGCCGTTGATAAGGATCCGGGGCCTTAGCAGCTTTTAAGGATGGTATGAATCCAAGATAACCACCGGGTACCGAATCCTCTAGCAGCAAGAATATCAAGGAGGAAATCCCAGTTTAAGGAGTCGAAGGCCTTAGCGAAATCAACTTTGAAGGCATAACCAAGAGATTTCTTTTTTTGGAGATGGAAAATTAATTCTTGGGCTGCTATGATGTTATCAGCAATACATCTCCCCTTAATGAAGCCGGATTGAGAATCATCAACTAACTCATTGATCACCAAACTTAGCCTAGTAGCAAGAATCTTGGAAATGATTTTGCAAGTGGAATTGATTAGGCTAATCGGTCTAAAATCAGAAACATCAGACGGAGCCTTATTTTTAGCAATTAGTGCAATATGAACCCAGTTAATCCTTTCAAGGTTAATAGTGCCATCAAAGAAGTCTTGGCAAAGATTGACAACAGAATCATGAAGTGTGGTCCAGTGCTTTTGAAAGAAAAAGATTGGAAAACCATCTGGGCCAGGAGCTTTGTCGGCATTCAAATCAAAAACAACATTTCTGATCTCTTCCAAGGAGAACGGTCGCTCAAAGGAAGAAAGATCAACATGCGTTTTATAATTGAATAGTTGTTGCCAGTCAAGAAGGAATCTATGTTTGGAAGGTGTTCCCGTAAGAAGTTGAAAAATGCTTGGTGAAAAATCTTTCCAATTTCAAAAATCTCCTTCCACCCAAAGGGCCATTATTACGAATTCGAGGTATAAAATTCTTGTTTCGTCTTCCGTTGGCAATATTATGGAAAAATTTGGTATTTGAGTCTCCTTCCTTAAGCCAAGTTATTCTAGATCTCTGCTTCCAGTAAATTTCCTCTTGTTTTTGAATTGTGTGTAGTTCCAGACGAATTTGGGAGAAACGGGTGGATTCAACTTCAGAAAGAGTTCTATGTTCACTAGTGTAGTCCAGTGAGGAAAACTCAGCGATTAGGTTGTTCTTGTGAAGATTAGAGGAGCCACAGTTAATCTTTGCCCAGTTTCTAAGTTTAGCTTTCACAAGGGCGAGTTTTTTGGACAAGATGAAAGCTCCACAACCTTCAAACGTAGGAGTAGACCACCAATCTTTAATTAGGTTGTCAAGTTGGTCATTGGTATACCAAGATTTTTCCAACCTAAAAATACGGGGACGGGAAGTATGAGTCCCAAAGTCGAGGCAGATAGGAGAGTGGTCTGATCCAATTCTAGGCAGGGCGAACTGAGTTATCCTAGGGAAAAGGTTAGGCCAATCATGAGAGTAAAGGAAGCGGTCAAGACGAATCCAAATTGGATCCGATTGACCGTTGGTCCAGGTGAAACGACGTCCATGTAAAGGTGGATCAATGAGGTTAAGTTCATTCAGTAGACTGAGGGAATTGGTAATATCTCTAGGAATAATGTTCCCTGAATTCTTGTCATCGAGACTGAAAGTGGTATTGAAATCTCCACAAATCACCCACGGGTGAGAAATAAGGTTTTTAATTAATCGGAGTTCAGCCCAAAAGTCATTCTTGAGTGAGCGAGAAGTAGGCCCATAAACACTGGAGCAAACCCAGATGTCATTATTAACTTTATTTGCGAATTCAGTCGTAATGGAGTAGTTCCCTTTGAAAATTAGATTGCCAGAAACTAAAGTACTATCCCAGGCCATGATGATTCCTCCAGCTGAACCTAAAGCAGGGAGAAAATCAAAGGTATCTAGGCGAATGCCTCCAATCGATCTCCAGATAGAACTGTGTAGATCAGGTAATTTAGATTCTTGAATGCAAACGATGTTCGCAAGAGAAGATGAAATACAATCTTTAACTAAGTGCCGTTTAGAGGGTCTGCCGAGACCTCTAACATTCCAACTTAGGATTTTCATGATAAAATGGTGGTGTTCAGTCTGTCAGTTCTCGAAGGAGAAACTGATGTCTTAGAGGAGGGATCTGCTCTAATTGCTCAAGGTTCCGATCAAATTAATGTAATTAAATTTATGGTTCGGAGAACCCAAAAATTAACACCACAAGCATTGCTATAATTTAAAAATTTGAGCATCATCCAATTGGAAAAATACTGTAAGAATTTAAAGAAGTGTGTGTACCTTCTCTTGGGTCCTCAGGGATTTTCTTCTTCGTAGATCTAGGAGGATGAGGAATAAATCCAGCTTCTTCGTTCCAACGACCAGAGGGTTTCTTAGTTCTTTCACTCCTACAAATGTGTATATGATCTTTAGTGGAAGAAGAAATAGCAAGATGCTGGTTATTACCCTGAGGGGGATCTTGAATAAAATTTTCAGAGGGGAGCTCTTCCCTATCAACACTGGGTGTATTAGTGATAGTAGGGACAAGATTATCTTCATTCAGCACAGGTAATTGGGGTTCAGTTTCCAATGGATGGTTATTGACATCCTCTGAGAATTGTTCAAATTCAACGATCTCATCATCAATGAGGTCGTCACCATCTTCCCAATCGACAAGATCAACATCGTTAAGATCATCAGATATGTTGTCCCCGAGGGAGTGGGTCAAGACTATAAAAATTTTTTTCTCGAATTAATGCTTGGAATAAGGGTCCATCCCCATGTATGAAGATCCACTTGTATCCATCCGGCATTGGGATTGTCGGTGGAAGGGGTTGAAGATGAGAAGGTAAGTTCCCTGATTTGATAATTTCGGGATTCTCAACGAGAGGAGGGGGCTTTAATCCAGGAGAAGTATCCAGATTAGCAAGCTGATCACGAGGCGCTGTAGGTCGATCACAAAGGGGAGAGGCATGATCATCGGAAGCGATCAAGGGTTGTTGGGCTCGATCTCTATGTATTGAGATCAACAATCTCTCCAAGGAATCATCACGAGGCGTAGAATCGATCACCGAGAAGAAGCTGGTTGTGAATTATTGAGGGAATCTTTAGTGGCCTGATCTCGAGGCAGAACCGACGTCTGCATGGATCCAGAATTATCAGAGGAGAACGAATCTCGAAGCAAATGGACGGCAGTTGTGCATCCGGCAATCACGTTGCCTCTGTTCGTGAATAGTCTGTCCCCTTCCTCGTGTCTCTCGCGAGAGATCTGAGGAATCTGGGGGACAGCTATCCCCCTCCGGTTGTCGGTGAGAAGATTGACAACGGCGGGGGTTTCACCGGAGGAGGTATCAACTGATGCGGGGATGAGAACACCGCGACGAGGATCGCAGACTTCAGGGCGAACGGATCAGAAGCTGCGATCAACTCCAAGAGGATCTTTACCTTTGTCTTCACGTGGAATCTGATGAGTGCTTCTGGATGGTGGGGCGGGCTGGTGTAAATTCTGAGGTTTAAGGGGTTTCGACGAGACAAGGGAGAGGCTGTCCGAGGATTTCTTCGGAGGAGGTGCAACCGGGACAGGTCCCTGAATGATTTTGGACCTTAAAACTGGAACTCCATCATCCTCGAGTTTGACTTTGAAGCTACGCACGCCCACATCGACAATCATCTCGATCGGAAAAGCAGTCGAAGACTTTAATCGCACCAGAGCTCTGAGGTGTTCAAGAGTAATCTCCTCCTCTTTTTGAACATAAATAAGCTCACCTAATGGCCTTAGAACCTCAACGATGGAGTCCCAATTCCAGCAATGCAAGGGGAGGTTCGAGAGTCTCACCCAATTGTAGTTCCCTGCTGCAATGGAGTGGGAGCTAAACTCTGGTGTCCAATGAGAGAAACTCACAGTGCAAGGGCCATGGTTTGTCTTAAGTGTAATCTGATTCTTCTTCACTACCGAAGTAGCTGCCCTCGAGGAATCCATTGAGAGGATGAAGTCATTAGCAAAGGGAGTGATGCACTCACAATGATTGGAGGGAAGTTGCAGTGGCAAAGCAGCGTGAAGGGACTGAACACTGGCGTTACCAGAAATCACCCGAATGATAACCATCTTCCTAAGATCCTCTTTTGATTTGATGATTGCTTCAGAAATAGGAAGGGAGACTCTTAAGGAGTTCGATGAGGTTATGGAGGAGAAAGAGGGGATATGAAGGAGAGGTCTAGTGGGTTTGGGGTTGGCAGCTCTTGAAGAAGAGGGTTTGAACGGTTGAGATGAAGTGTGCTTGAAGCTCTTGGAGAGTGGTCGCTGCGGGCATCTGGCAGCGAAGTGTCCAGCACCTCGACATCTTCTACAGGTTAGGAGGTGCCTGCATTCGTCCGCTGAGTGGCCTGATCTCAAGCATCTTTTACAAGCCTCTGAACTGTCCGGTGAGCGTCGACATTTAAGAGAGGGGTTCGAGATCGGAGATTCTTTTTGCTGAAAAGTAGGAAGTGAAGTTTCCGGAGGCGCACTTCGAGTTACTTCCGCGAAAGAGACTCCATCTCTAACAGGAGAGTTCTTAGGCTTAGAGGAGCCTTCCTCCACAGGCTGGGTATTACGGGAAGGTTGACGTGAAGGCCGAGAGATGGGAACAAAGCGACGAACAACACCTTGAGAACCAGTCTTGCGATCTCCTCTGTTAACATGATAAGACGAACGATTTCCGCCATGACCACCTCCATGAGAGCTGCTATGACCGCCATGAGATCCGAAGTGCCCTCCTCCGATGTGTTCCCGAACTCTGCCGAGTCTTCCGCCGTGAAAATCACGAGATCCGCTGTGTCCGCCGCCGTGGCTGCCAAGCGCGCCACCGCGGGAGTCGCGACCGCCGCCCAGGAACCTCATTTCACACACAAATCATTTGACTAACTTCACT
>NC_052475.1:28151798-28210868 GCF_009730915.1 Dioscorea cayenensis subsp. rotundata
AAAACTCCCAAATGGTCCTTGAATTATGAAATACTATTCTTAAAAAGGTCCTTTCAAATTATCCAATGGTCCCTAGATTATAACACAACATTTCAAAAAGATCCCTCCATCTTACCTTTTCAGTCCTTGGTTTCCATAAACATTTCATATCCATCCTTTTCATTTATTCTTTAACCCAAAAATCTTTTAAAAAAACTTTTTACACTTAGGTCCTTATTCTTTCCACTTGGGGTTTCTCAACAAGATTACTCCGTAGAAAAAAATCTTATCGCAACTAAAAGTAATACCCTCGAATATATTTTTCCAATGGTGATCCAAAGGTTCGGGGTATTACAAGAAGCTCCATCATACCCCTGCCCTCTCAATCTAGAAATAGATAAACCATAACGGGCAAACAATCCATCCAAAGTCGTCTTTTAATGAAGAGGTCAAGTATCGGCAACATGTTCAACAAAGAAGAAATCTTTTCAATTACTTGGCCTTGCTTGTTCACAAACCTCACAATCACAGCCATTTGCTCTTTTATTGATTTGTCATGAGACTCATCAAGAAGTATAGAGAAATGACTATCTCCAATCTCATCAATAATGACCCGTGTGGTCTCTTCTGCACAAGCCCTTACTAACTCCTTCTGTATTTGTGGAGAAGTCATTTGATTATTTCCAGGAGCATTTTCATTAATCACACGACCAACACTTTCAACTTCTGTCCCATACCAATTCAGCATCTCTAGAAAGTTACCCCTATTTGTGGAACTAGAAGATTCATCATGTCCACGAAAAGTAAGACCTTGCAACAGAAGAAATCTAACAACACGTAAAACAGCAGTGACACGAGCTCTATATGCAATCTCCATCTCTCTGTTATGAGAAGAGAATATGTGTGACACACTTTGTCTCTGATTTTTGAAATCCTCACAATGTCGCCTTGCATTGTTGTGGTTGCTATTAACTCCTCCAACATGCTCAGTGAAAACTTCCATGGCCTTCTTCCAATTGCTAAACCCTGTCTTTGTGAAGGCATCAATCCCAAGTTTATCTCCCCTTGATTGCTTAAAAAGATAACAATAGAAACAATAAGCTGCATCTTTCTCCACACTATATTCCAACCAATCAAATTTCTGAAACCACACTTCTTTAAAGCTTCTCAAATCTTTTCCTTGTTGTTTTCTAGGAAAATTGTGACCAACTGGTTGACATGGACCCATTAACAAATACTCTCTCCTTACTTGATCTCTTATTCCTATGTCGTACTCTTCAATTGGTTTTTGAAGCCCTGGGTCGGCGATAATATCACTCGGATCAAACTCAACACGGCTTTTCTTTTGTGGAACAGTACTTGCATCAGACGTTGAACTCATTCTTGCTTCAATGCTTTTTGGTATAGATTTAAAAAACCTCTCCATATCTATGAAATTGATCAAATTAAATATATAAATGAATTGAACTAAATCATAAATTCATAAATTGTTCAATCAAATATGTGTAACACTAAATTGGATAGTTTCTATTAATCATATTGGACTAGGTTTACACCGTAACTCATAATATTTAAAATAAAATTATAGTATAAATTTAAATTTGGAGAACAATAAGTTAGAATCCAATAAATAAAAATAAAAAAACATAATTACAAATTTACAATATATCATTATAAAATAATTTTTTTATCCATTATAACTTATACTAGTTATATAAATGTATATAATATTTAAATTAAAAAGGTCTTATTTAACAGAATTATGATGAGTGAGATAGTTAAAATTCAATAAACACAAAAAAAAAATTACATTTTATCATTATGGTTATAAATTATAGTTAAATAATTATAAATAGTATTTTAAATTAAAAAATTATTTTGAAGAAATATGATAAGTTTCATTATACGTTTAAATATATTATTTAAAATAAAAAGTATAAATTTAAATTTTTTGAGAAACAATAAATTAGAATTCAATAAATAAGATAAGAGGATAATTACAATTTATTATTATCTTAGTTATTACTCATACTAGTTATATAAATATAAATAATATTTTAAATTAAAAAAACTTATTTAATAGAATTATAGAATTATGATGAGTTTGTATGAATTTGATGATTATGTTAAGTGGATATAACAACATATGTTATTTAAATTAATGATTATATTTTAAATAAATTTTCTCAATTTATTTCGATAATTTTAAAAATTCTAATTTGTATTATTTTTAAAATTTAAGATCTTACTAATTAGAGATGAACTTTTATTTTAAAGCGATAACTTATATTTAAAAAAATTTTAAAAGATAAATTTTTTTTATTTATTAGTAAATCACAAATTTTGATTTTTAATATCACTCAAATCTATAAATTAAATTAATGATATCAATTTACATGATACATCTCTACATCTAACAATCAATAATATGATATCAAATTATCAATCCACATATTACATTAATCAATTTTAATTCATAAACATTTCAAATAATTTTGTAAAAATTATTTCATAAATGACAAAAAAATAAATAAATAAAGAAACAAATAAGAAGATTAAAAAAAAAATTCACCTGCCAAACAAAGAGATTAAAAAAGTTGAGAGAAAATAGATGCCGGATTATAACTTCAAAATCTCTAATCCCAGGTTCACAACACTTTGAAGAAGGATGAAATTGGATGAGAATTGATAACAAACACCAACAAAATCTGAATCCTCTCAAAAAATATATATATATAATATTTAATAACACTAGTACTATGTGCCAACGGATATCTCACAACTTTACAGCTGCAAAAACACGTTTCAAAATTTTATTGGTTGCAAAGTAACACGTTTCAAAATATTAGTGGCTATTTTAAATATGATTAGACCTGCTTCTATCCCAATTCCAAAGCATTTTTTGGCGAGCGACGCGCCGGCGGCTCAGCATTTTTGCTTCTTGATGCGTTGCTACAGCTTGCAGGTGGGTGGCAGTTTGGTTCGGGCGGATGACCGGATATTGGTGGGGGAAGTCCATGGTTAGAGCCTTAGAGTTAGAGGCTTAGATTTAGAGCTTTAGAGGAGGAGTTGAGGCCACCGGGAAAGGGGGGCGGCCTTGGCGGGGAAGGGGGGCGGAGGGCTTCTCCGACCACGGGGTCCACTGACCCTGCCGGCGACAGGGGGGGCGGCCGCCCCCCTGCCCCCCCTCTCCCTCCGCCCCTGCACCTAATAACTCAAATTTGGTAAAATGAATCAAGTTTGAAATATTTTTATTAATTGTGTGTTGTATTGCAACGATGAAACCGGATTAAGATCAAGTGGGATTTCATAGCTCTTCGTTGATCATGGTATATTTCTACCAGACAACCTTGAAAAATACTTCCAATCAATTAATCGTATACTTTAACCTATCTACTTTTAATGAATAGGTCGACGCACATAGCTATTTTTTTTTTAATTATTATATTTTTTAATAAATGAACATAGCTAGCTTGAAGAACTGAATTTAATTTTTTTTTATTCGGGTGAAAAGACATAACATGCTTGAATGACACTTGTATTCCAGATCAATCAAGTCAAGCAAACTTTAATTGACTTGGTTTTTATATTAGAGTTTTTTGTTTATAAAATTCTATATAGTGTCCACTAAAATATATATAAAAGACATATTCAAACAGAGAAAACAGGAAAATCAAAAAAAGAAGCTGAGAAGAAGGAAATTAGAATGGTATTTGTGGAAAAGAGAACGAACCAAAATAAATATAAGAGAAAAGGGAAGATGGAAAATAGAGGAGAATTCAGCATGAGTTGCCACTGGTGGATGCACCAATGCTTTTGGCGTCTGGTTTTTTTTCCCCTGTATTTCTCTTATTATTATTATTATTTAAAATAAATAAATTATAATATATTAAAAAAATAACCAGGACTATAAATACACAAAACTTATAAAAACAGAATAGAAAAAAATCGACGTTATTATTATTACTGTTGTTGTTGTTGTTGTCTTCATCGTCTAGTTATCTACGGATGGTTAGAGTGTTATTTTAGTTTTATATGTGTTGATTATATTTTTATGTGTTTTATTTGATATAAATTATGGTCTATTTTTTAAAATATAAATAATAAAAAAATACAAAAAGACAATGGAAATGAAAAAGAAAAGGCAAGATTTGTTATTTTATAAATATTTAAATATATTTATCTATGAAGACAAGTTCATTTTAATTGTTTTAAATTCAGAGTTTCATTGTCAAATTTATAGGGATGACTTTGACTCAGGACTTTTCCTTATCTAAATAAACAATGAAATTATTTTCCACATATTACATTGGTTCAATATTTGTGTAGATTTTTTGATTTTATGAAGAATATTTTTTCAAACACCAATTATTTGGTCTCATATGCTTAATCATTAAACATATATCTTGTCATTTACAAGTAAAAATAAACGACTTAAAAATATCCGAGCTCATTGTAAATATATACATGTAAATATATTAAAAATGCATCACATTCACTAACTCAACATTTTTTGCATTACCATAATATACTTATAATAAACAAAACTGTATAGAATGGATTGTAAAATCTCTATTTATCACACCAAATTTTAATTTTACATCAAACTCAATCCTTAAGATTATTTTTGACACTTCCAATATTCCAATACTTCTAAATATTAATATAAAAATATACAAACTTAAAATTAAAAATTTGATACATACTCGAAAAATAACTTTTTTACAACCGTAATTATAGAATTGTGATTTGCTCACATTTATATAAAAAAGCACATAGGTATGCATATACAATATAAAATTTAATAAATTATTTTAAATTTAACATTATAAATTAAAATAAATTGTAGAATAAAACTGTTAAATGTAAGTATTGAGATATTATAAAACTCAACTTTTTGTATGTATTTATCACTGACACCTGTTTTCTCCACATTTACTCTAAAAAAAAATTTGATGGAATTTATTTTTATAATTGTTATATATGCACTGTTAAAAGAGAATAAAAGTACATATATTTAATCATAATGCACATATATATATATTAAAAAATAAATAAAAAAGCGGGAGAAACGCGGGGGAAACGGAGTGGGTATTGGCCTAATATTGTGCGCTTGTATTATTATTATCCGTTTCTGTTTGTCGGAACGGAACGTGTTAGATAACTGTCGCACGGGGGGTTTGACTACGTCCGACGTGGCATTAAGTGGGCCCCATGGAATCGTTGACCAACTGAGCCTACCCGCTGCCCCGCTCACCCCTGTTCTCTATAGCCCACCTTTGCTTCCCTGGGCAACGGGCAGCTCCCAATTCTTCATCCTCTCGAGTGTAGAATACACACGTAAATTAGTGTACACGAGTCGGATTTGTACTGGATTAGTCGTGTTTTACGAGGAATGCAGTTGCCAATAGGACGGTGCCACGTAGGTGGTCTTGTTTAAGGTTGTTGTAACGAGAGGAAGGTTTATCGCTACGATTTTTCTTAGAGGGAGAAAAAAGAATGGGAGAAGAGAAAGGAGTGAAAAAAAATTCGTATCTAAAGGTAGAGAGGAAAAGGGGGAGGGATTTTGGGAAAAGGGGCGGCGAATCTACTATCTGATCGCTTTCTAATCTCGAATCCTTCGCTTTTTATCATTTCCGGGGCCCGATTCTGATCCTGATGGTGGTTTTGTTGAGGGGAATGGTGTGGATTTGAGTGTTTTTTTGGTTAATTTTTTTCTTTTCTCGAGTTGGAGTTGGAGTTGGAGTTTTGCTTTTGTTTTTTGATGTGTGGTTTCGCGAGGATTTTGGTGGATCTGTGGTGATTGGTGGAGTGAGGGAGGGTTTGAGCTGGAGGAGTTGTGGTCTTTGAGTGGGAGATCATGGCGGCTTGGTTTCTCTGGTTTTTGTTGGTTTTGCAGCCGTTCTCTAGCGTTTATGCTAATACGGAAGGTATTATTTATTTTTTTACTGCTTTTTTTGTTGTTGTTTTTCTGTGGTTTTAGCTTATTTTTTGGTTGTGTGTGTAAAATGATTGATAGAGAGTTTGTTTTTGGAATTATGGATGGGGATTTGGTTGACGTATGTCATGATGTGGTTGTTTTGGTGGTAAAGATGAAGTTTTGATCTTTAAATTCTTTGTTTGATGTTCACGAGAAGCAATGAATGATTTGTTTTTATTCATCTTAGTTGGATGAGATCGTTGACTCCATACTTCTTGTTTGGAGTACTTCCTGCAGAACTTAGGTCCCTAAATGGTTCTTTGACCCACGAATATGATTAAATGGGAGAATAGTTATGGAAATTAATGATCTGATGTTTATTTTTGGTTGATTGGTTGTTTCTGGAAGTCAAGGGCTATCTTGCTATATAGTCTGATTTTCTTGAATTAGAAATCTGTTAACCAAATATCTATATTTTCTTTGATGGAATCATGACCTTTTTGTTATAGTCCTAGTTTCTTAGTAGCCTAAAAGTGTTGATTTACAGACCTGGTTCTGGCCTCAAAAATATGAGCTTCCTTTTCTTTGGAATTTTTATTTTGGTTATGCGCCATTTCTGCAGCAAATCTAGTTATTGATTTCACGCTTGTTACTTATTGATAAGTCGCTTTGGTTAAGTAAAGCCGAGCCTTAAGCTCTCGATCATATGGCCCTCCTCACATGCCAACTAGGTTGGTTTCCATCATCAACATACTATTGTGGTGTATTTGTAACTGCTGGTTTGTACCCAATTGGCTTGTTTTCCAAATTGTTTGTTATTTTCCTGTGCTTCTATTGTTTTTGCGCAATAATTACCTAACAATCTGCTGCACTTCCTATGACTTATCATGTTCTTTCCGATATACACAGGTGATGCATTGCATAGTTTACGAACCAGCTTAAATGACCCTAACAATGTGCTGCAGAGCTGGGATCCTACCCTTGTCAATCCATGCACTTGGTTCCATGTTACATGTAATAATGACAATAGTGTTATTAGAGTGTAAGTGAATGCATATCTCTGTGTGCAGTGTACTATTATTTGACTTTCTTGGCATTGCATAATGTTATTGATAATTTGATATGAAATTTGCTTTACTTTCTTCTTCCTCAGTGATCTTGGAAACGCAGCACTCTCTGGTACATTAGTTCCTCAACTTGGTCAGCTGAAAAATTTGCAATACCTGTAAGTCAGTGATCTAGTGGTAATTCTAGTTTCTTGGGTTTCATTGTTTCAAATTATGATGTGGAGTCTCTGCTTATGGACTTATCTTTTTATCATTATGAAATGTAAGTAAAATCCTAGAAAAAGCTTAATTAGTAAATGGTTCTTAAAAATGCCACTTCAGTCTACTTTCATTGAATTATATGAAAGAAAGTAAATCTGAAATCAAAAAAATGGTTTGTTTTGGGAAGCATGGTAAACATTTTACTATATACGGTAATCAGCTTATGGATAAGCAGGCTCTTCAAATTTTAATATTATCTTGTTGCTTTATATTTATGCCAATAACCATTGATAGAACTTGTAATTTGCTGTGTACCGCTTTTTTTTTCCATTCTAGTAAATTAGTTGCAGAGTTAATAAAAGCTATTTATCTTGTGACAGTGAACTTTACAGCAACAATATAAGTGGAACTATTCCCAGCGACCTTGGAAATTTAACAAATCTGGTCAGTTTGGATCTCTACTTAAACAACTTCACTGGTGGAATCCCCGACACACTGGGAAAGCTCACAAAATTGCGATTCCTGTATGCATCCTTGCTTCCTTGTTTATATGTGTCAATCTTTCATATTTATAGTTTTGCCTTCTAGTACCAGTCCTGACTCCTGCCTGAGGATATTGTTCAGGTTGCAGGTATATTTGATGTTTTATATTCACAATTTTCAGTATATTTCTTACTTTAGAAGTAAGTCAATTAGGTGTCATTTTCTCTGGAGCATGAGCTCCTCACTTGGTTGTGCACTTGCTTGTGCACTTGCTTGTGCACTTGCTTGGTATATTTAGACGCATGTCATCCTGACATGTCTCGACTGTTTATGTGCTGGTTCTTCTGTTTCTATGAGCAATTGTATTCTTTTGGGGTCATCTGATGTGTTTGTTCCTGATCTCAATTATCACCTATTGTGTTTTTGTCAATTTCTAGAATTTTTTTTGGCATATGGCTAAATTTTTCTTTTTGAAATTTCTGTGGAAGGATAGTCGGCTCAACAACAATACTTTATCTGGTCAAATTCCTCAATCATTAACTGGTATCCAAGAACTCCAAGTTCTGTAAGTTAGTTTTCTTTCACCATTTTGCGTGTCTATTACATATATCTGGTATGTTACGATTTGGTCTTTGATGCATCATACTTAATCCATTTTAGGGATCTGTCAAACAACAATCTATCTGGACCAGTTCCATCCACTGGATCCTTCTCTCTTTTCACTCCTATCAGGTGTTCTGTATATGCATTGCTCAAATTTCTGTCACTTGGATTTGCATGTTAATGCTGATCATGTTACTCAACGCTGTAGTTTTCAGAACAACCCACTTTTATGTGGTCCTGGGACATCAAAACCTTGTCCGGGTGCTCCTCCATTCTCTCCTCCACCTCCATTTGTTCCACCTTCGCCGCCCTCATCTGCAGGTGATGTTTCTTGCAATTTTGCAACTTAACCCTACAGTTTAGGCAGCATTTGTGAGATTTTTTTTTTTTAATATTTGTGCCTAATAATTACACTATGAAATTGTGTATTGTTTTAAGTTTTCTTTTTCCCCAATCTCAAAATGAGAAAGAGTGTTCTGCAACCTTGTTATTTATAATGTCTTTACCTATGAAGTCATTGAAAGGATGATTGTAGTGTTTGCTGACTTCGTTTTGATTGCATAGAAGCTTTTAAATGTTATTGCCTTTTTCTTTGTGAAGTGCAATGGTATTTCTGGATTCTTCTGATCTCTGGTCTTATCCTCACATTTAGTTGGCTTGATGTGATTATAAGACGTAATGACAAATTTTGATTAGAAGCAAGTTGTTGCAATTTCTTCCACTGTACTTCGAGATGCATCCTTGAATCTGAATGTCTAGTGCTTCATAGTTTACTTCTGCAATTGGGTAGACATTTGGAATACTAATTTGGAAAGGGACTATATGCTTGCCGGTTCTCTTCTGACAGGAAGTAGTGCCTCTAGTACTGGAGCAATTGCTGGAGGAGTTGCTGCAGGTGCTGCTTTGCTGTTTGCTGCCCCTGCCATTGGATTTGCATGGTGGCGTCGTCGTAAACCGCAAGAATATTTCTATGATGTGCCTGGTTAGTGGCAACTTTATACATCACAGAATATATTCATAGGATAATGTTGTTGAATGTTCAAGTTTTCCTGCACAGCTGAAGAGGATCCAGAAGTTCATTTGGGCCAGCTTAAAAGATTTTCTCTGCGAGAACTACAAGTTGCAACTGATAGTTTCAGCAATAAGAATATTTTGGGCAGAGGTGGGTTTGGAAAGGTATACAAAGGACGACTTGCAGATGGTTCACTAGTGGCAGTAAAGAGACTCAAAGAAGAACGCACGCCTGGAGGGGAGCTTCAATTTCAGACAGAAGTTGAGATGATTAGTATGGCTGTACATCGGAATCTGCTTCGGCTCCGTGGATTTTGCATGACATCAACAGAAAGATTACTTGTTTATCCGTTTATGTCAAATGGAAGTGTTGCATCATGCTTAAGAGGTACATGACAGCCTATCATGATTGCCTTCCTGAATTTTGGCATATCCTGTTGGCTATGTAATCAAATATACGTCTAATGCCTAATGCTTCTATTTCACCCTGCTTTCTATGTTCAAGGCTCATCTAATTGTTTGCTTATTTGTAGAGAGAACACCATCTCAACCTCCTCTCGATTGGCCAACCAGGAGACGAATTGCACTTGGATCTGCAAGAGGGCTGTCCTACTTGCATGATCATTGTGATCCAAAGATCATACATCGTGATGTCAAAGCTGCAAATATTTTATTGGATGAAGAGTTTGAGGCAGTCGTGGGGGATTTTGGTTTGGCCAAACTAATGGATTACAAGGATACCCATGTGACAACTGCTGTACGTGGAACTATTGGACACATTGCTCCAGAGTACTTGTCAACAGGAAAATCTTCTGAAAAGACCGATGTCTTTGGGTATGGAATAATGCTCTTGGAGCTCATTACAGGACAAAGAGCATTTGATCTCGCCCGGCTTGCCAATGATGATGATGTCATGTTGCTCGACTGGGTAAGAACTCATCTCTTGTAATTGTTGCATCATGATTGACCAATAATTGGCTAAAGTTAGTTTATCGGTCTCATTTTCCCACTGCATTTGTACCTCTGTATTATCATTTGTTATGTTTTAGTGAACCGATGCTATTGAGCCAATAGTGGATATGATGATCCACTTGTCAGTTAGGGAGTATTATTGAAACTACTGATAGATCATGTTTGTAGCATCTAAGGGCTCTGAAAGTTGGAAAGCTAACTGTTCAATGTCAGCAGCTGCACAACTTATTACTACCAGGCGATTGCACAAATTTTTAAGACCTGGATAGCTTATCTTTGTTCTTGAATTTGATTTGCTATTTGGCTGAAATTTTGATCGCTAATCTTACTAGAATTTTAGGTTAACACTGTTTTCACGTCAGGCCTATTTTATATATAAATTGCAGTATAAGGGAAACCTAAAACTTTGATAAGTATACTAATACTTTGACAAATATGAATTGATTTTGACATAAGTAGCATATTTTTCAGGTGAAAGGGCTTTTGAAAGAGAAAAAGCTAGAGCAGTTGGTTGATCCAGATCTGCAGAACAGCTATGTGGAGGCAGAGGTGGAGTCACTCATCCAAGTTGCTCTTCTCTGCACACAGGGATCCCCTATGGACAGGCCCAAGATGTCAGAGGTGGTGAGAATGCTGGAAGGTGATGGCCTTGCAGAGAGATGGGAGGAATGGCAAAAGGTGGAAGTGGTGCAACAAGAGTTGGAGTTGGGTCATCCCAACTCTGAATGGATTCTTGATTCAACTGAGAACCTTCGCGCAGTTGAGCTATCTGGTCCGAGGTGACCTTGTTAGAAAGTTAGGAAAAAGGAAGATTAGTAACAACCTCATTTTGGCCTTCCCTGAATCTTTTATAATCTGATAGTGTATCTAAGTAACTCACATTTATGTATATGAACATCCGGTGTTTTTCTGTATCATCTGCAGCAATTTGTTGATGATACATTATATTCTCCTTTTGTTTATTCTCTAATGAGCTTGTGGTGTAGCAGCTCTTCTCTTGCCAGGGCTAAATTATGAGGATTGGACAAGACAAGATATTCTGAAGAAAAGAGTTGATTTCAAGTACTAACTGACAAGGTTGCTCATATCTTATAATCAGTTGTCCCATGTATTCTTTTAGTTAATTAATAATCAGTTTTGCAGAGAAGCTGTAGTTTTTTGTTAGAAGACCATGATGAACACTTGGTTGAGGTAAAAGTGGCAAAGAGGTAATTTAGTCAGCGGCGTTGTATTATTATCTTATGGCAGATAATCAGGGTGGATAATGAAAATGGCTGCCTTGTCATTTTCATACAAACCTTTGCCTCTAAGACATGCTGACAGTTGTAATGCTATTGTTTCCAGGACTTAGGTGATGTGTGCATTTTACTAGCTTGAGAATTATATGTGATGATGATATTTATATGATCGTGTATTATGCACAAATATTTTCAAAAGTTAAAAAGGACATGATTTGCTGCTATTTTTTTTTTTTTTTTTCATTTTCTTTCATCACAGGTACTTGCAAGAGTGATGGTATATTGATCAAGAATGAAGCCATACCTCATAAATGAAGTGTTGAAGGGGGAGCAGCTACATCATGAGTCCTTGTTTCAGCAAAAGCTGGTGAGTGAAAGCAGCATTCCACCATGATTGATTTTTCTGCATTCCTTATAAAACAATCTGTTGGTTAGCTTTTACAACCACATCACATGCCATCCTTACATGTCTCTACTAATTTTGTCTGTGGACACAATAGGGCCCTCAACACACGTATGTTCTTTTTTCTCAATGGGTCCCATATGATGTGGACAATACATGTATTGCAGGTCATGTAAAGTTAGGTCAAATTCAGTTTAAGCTCCTCCTCCTTCACATGAGCCCACAAGCACATGTGGCTCACTTTTTTAATTGGCCTCTGAATTGCATGTGAATATGCACATGGAAGTGAAATAGCACTTTATGATCTGAAGGAAATGTCTTAAATCTGGAAACCATGCTCTTATTTTCTTTAGGTTTAGCCTTGTATAGTCCTTCCCATTTTGCAATTCTATAGGCCTTTTTAAAGCAAATGTAGTCCGTTGTTCTAGGGTTTTAGTCAAAAAAGGTTTTACTTTTGGCCTCATACCTAATCCCCTCTGCCAATTAGTCCACTTTTCTTTCAGAGGATTGAGAGACCCACAAGTTCTTTGTTCAGTAGGTTGATCTTCCTTTCTGTTTCTTGGAGACTGAGGGAAACTGCTGCTTTTTTAGTATTTCTTGATTAAGTGTTATGAAAACCTCATCCTCTGCCAAGAAATCAATTTGTTTCTCACCATAAACAGCTGTTCTTTGCACATTTAGTTATATTAGCTATTGTTTGTAGCTTCACTAAGGTACTGGGAATTACTAGACCTAGAAAAGCAGATGGGAAATTCACTGCTCATAATGTGTTTTTTCTTGCCCCTGAATCTGTGTTTCTCTGTTTGAGATGCTGTCTTTCTTGATTATGTATTTTATCAACTATCTTTTCTCGAGAGAATAAATGTTAAGCATTAGATACATAATTACATACATGGATTTCGTCGAGAAATTGCCATTTTGGTCAATTTTATACTTTTTATATCACAGCAGGTCCAGATCATGTAGACAAGCTATTTCAGTTTTTTACGTGATTTTTCCATTTTTTGTTTTTTAAAAGAAAGGTTTTGTTGAGTACACATGTTGCCCAACTTGTTTCACTTGTTTGAGTATTCATCAGATATGTAATGCGATCATGCATTTCTGTGTTTTTTTTTTTCTTTCTTTGTGGTTTTGATATATATATATATATATATATATTATGCATTGCTGTTTTTATTTGAGGGGGGCCCACAAAAATTTCATTCTAAATCTTTTAATTATTGAAAATCAAATTTAAAATTTCTTGAATCCGTTCATTATTTCATGTTGAAAACATTAACAGTTATGCTTTTAAACTTTAATTATTCGCTAGTTGACCTCCAAAATCTGTCGGTCAAAGTTATACTTGTTACCATCATTTGAACAACCTGGTGAAGGCCCTATTTAATACTTTCTTTTTAGTAATCGTTTTCACATTTATGATAATTTTTTTCATTAAAACTGTGTAATAATGAAAATATTTGAATTTAATTTTGGAAAAAAAAAAAAGAAAAACTTGAAATAAGCCATAACTCACAAAAACGTCCCAAAATATTTAATGGGCATGCTTTGCCCCTTGCTTTTATTAGCTGAAAAAAATCATAGTGAGGAAAAATCCCATCAAATCCGGTTATGCTAAAGGCCAATTCATTCCCTCATTACTCCTCCGAATGAAAGTTGGTAAGCAGCCGATGCTTAAATTGCCCCACATTAAATAAAGATGGTGGAAGGTTTGCCTACGTATACACTCGCAAATTTAAAATTTACACATATCATTTATACGAGTCAAATTAAATGTTAATTAACTTTCAATGGATGGAAAACATATTTAATGTTGTTGTTTATATATGCACTTTTAACATAACTTTTTCCAAATTTTTTATATGAATTATTTATTTTTCCATCTTCAAATTACTCCATTATTATATTTCTCCTAACTTTCTGTTCCACCGCCACTGGAGTAATATTTGGTTTCTTGTTGTACCTCCCTTTCTTCTTTCATGTAGTTTATATAGATATGATTTATTATTTTTTTTTTAAACTGTTATACAAAATTTAAATAAAGCAAAATATAAATTCTGAAATACTAATTCTAATTGGTTTTGGCTTGTGGTTCTCACCCCTCACTAGTTGTATAATTCTCTTTCCCTTTTTTTTTAATTGTCATATTTTAACACTTTTTAACGTCTTTTTTTTTATTTGTTATATTAGAATTTTTGTGTAATATTAAATAATGAAATCATAATTAATTAAATAATAATTTTTATATATATAAAATATAGATAATTAATTATTTATAATTAATTTTTTTAATCAGTGTAAATTTACTAAAGTTGACAATATATATAAATTATTTAGTATAATGATTAAAATAGAATTACAGTTATGCTCCAACTACAAAAATAAAATAAAAGAAAAGGTGAAAATGAGAAAGCAATCACTGAAGGCTAGGCTGAGGCCAACAAGCCAGCAGGGCCCATCCCACGCCTCATGTGCTCCTCTCCCCTCTGTATCCCTCTTTGCTCCCCCCAAATTCCACACCTTCTCCCTCTCTCACCCGTCCCTTTCCAGTCTGTACCTCTTCTTCTTCTTCCCCCATTCCCCATTTCTCTAGTGAGTAGTGACAGAAAAGAGAGAGTGTGTGTGAGTGTGTGAGTGTGTGAGTGACACACTAACACTAATAACACTAATAACAAGAACTAGAGAGATAAACCAGACCCAATGCCTCCACTCCTCCATTGACAAACAGAAACAGAAACAGAGAAAGAGAAAGTCAGAAAACCAAACCCAAACCTAAGCTCATGATGTCTCTTTCTCTCCTCTCTCTTCTCCTACTACTCCTTCTCTCCATCTCCTCCTCCTCCTCCCAACCCGCCGACGAGCTCCGTTCCCTTCTCGAGTTCAAGAAGGGCATCCACTCCGACCCTTCTGGACTCCTCTCCTCCTGGACCGCACCTGCCTCCCCATCCGCCGCCGCTGGCTCCACCCCTGGCTCCTGCCCCGCCGCCTTCCACGGCGTCTCCTGCTCCCCCTCCGGCTCTGTCCTCTCCATCTCCCTCCCCTCCCTCAACCTCTCTGGCGAACTCCACTTCGCCACTCTCCTCCCACTCCGCTCCCTCTTCTCCCTCTCCCTCCCCTCCAACTCCCTCTCTGGTCGCCTGCCTCCTTCCCTCTTCTCCCTTCCATCTCTCCAACACCTCGATCTCTCATCCAACCTCTTCTACGGTCCCATCCCTTCCCGCCTTTCTCAACTTGCCTCTCTCTCCCACCTCAACCTCTCCCACAACAACCTCTCTGGCGGCTTCCCCTCCTCCCTCCGCAACCTTCCCCAACTCCAAACTCTCGATCTCCGATCCAATAGCCTCTCGGGTGACATCAGCGTTCTTATCTCCGAGCTCCGCTCCGCCCGGCATTTGGATCTGAGTAACAATCGCTTCTCCGGCAGCCTCGACGTCGATTCCCGGAATCTTTCAGGGCTTGTTGATGGGGTTAATTATGTGAACATCAGTGGGAATGAGCTCAATGGCGGTTTCTTTTCCAAGGATTCCATGAAATTGTTTCGGAATCTGGAGGTTTTGGATTTAGGGTTTAATAAGCTCAACGGAGAGTTGCCGGAGATGGATTCGTTGCCAAAGTTGAGGGTTTTGAGGGCTGGGAACAATCAGCTGTTTGGATCCCTGCCGGAGGGGCTGTTTGAGACTGGTGTGCCACTGGAGGAGCTTGATCTCAGTGGGAATGGGTTCACTGGTAACTTCTGGACTGCCTTTCATGGTTTTATACTCAAATGTCTACTTGGATTTTGACTGGAATTTATGTGGGAAAAATCTAACTTGACGATTACAAGCAAAATCTCTGCCTTTTTTTTTTTTATAATTAAATTGGTGTCAGTTGTAGACTTTTTGTTCATGAATAGATCATAGATTTAGTTTATTCTCAAAGATGACAGTGGTGTGTGCGTGGGAATGATGATGTTGTATGTCAGTGCTGACTCTCCTGTCTTTTGCTTGATATGCTTTAAAGAGAAAAAGGAGTTTCAGACTGAATTAGATAATGGTATTGGTTTGGATTTCTGTTGTTAAGCATGATGTATGTATTCACT
This sequence comes from Dioscorea cayenensis subsp. rotundata, assembly GCF_009730915.1. Taxonomy (NCBI): domain Eukaryota; kingdom Viridiplantae; phylum Streptophyta; class Magnoliopsida; order Dioscoreales; family Dioscoreaceae; genus Dioscorea; species Dioscorea cayenensis. The sequence goes on from NC_052475.1 coordinate 28,167,754, forward strand.
TAATGAAGACCTATTGTTTGATTAGCAATAAGGATGTTGATGTCTCACATATACATTTTCTTAATTTATTGCTTGAGCTTTGGCTTATCTGCAAGTGTTTGTCGTATTTCTTTCCACGATGACGTCAATATCTTGTCGCGTTAAGTCCTATCCCTAGCCAATCCTTGATCTTTTTTCATCGCTTTGCAGGTTTTATTGCCAATATCAACTCTACAAGTTTGAAGATTTTAAATCTCTCTTCAAACTCCTTATCTGGTTCTTTGCCGGCCAAGTTTGGGAGCTGCACACTAGTGGACTTGAGTAATAATATGCTGTCTGGTGACCTAAATGTTATGAAGAGTTGGGAAAATGAGTTGGAGGTTATTGACTTGAGTTCTAATGCACTATCAGGGAGCTTTCCGAATGATATGCCTCAGTTTGAATCTCTAACAGCCATCAAGATGCGAAATAATTCTTTAGTTGGCTCACTTCCTACTATATTAGGAAGCTACCCTAAACTATCAGTAGTTGATTTTAGTTTGAATAAGCTCACGGGATCTATTTTGCCGAGCTTTTTCACATTGAAATCTCTGACCCATTTGAATTTATCAGGAAACTACTTTACTGAAACTCTTCCTCTGCAAAGGCTGCATTCAGCTGAATTGGAAGCTCTGTCATTGTCAAGTCAACTTGAGATTCTTGATTTATCTGATAACTCGTTATCTGGCATATTGCCACCAGAAGTTGGTAACTTTAAAAGACTTAAGTTTCTCAATCTTGGAAAGAATGCCTTGTCTGGAGGACTGCCTGTTGAAATAAATAAGCTTACTGGGTTGGAATACCTTGATCTATCCAACAATCATTTCAATGGTGAGATACCTAATGTGGTGCTTCCAAGCCTAAAGGTACTTAATATGTCCTTAAACAATCTACAAGGCCCTGTTCCTGAGAACTTGAGGAGGTTTCCTAGTACCTCATTTCGTCCTGGAAATGTTTTGCTAGTCTTTGCAGATGGTACTACTGGAGGAGATGACAACTCTGGACTTCCAGAAGGAGGGGCTCAGCATCATGGTGTGAAACTCCGTGTTCGCATAGCGTTGATATTTGGTTCTATTGGTATTGTTCTGTTGATTATCTTTGTGTTTATGGCATTCTTTATGACAAGGACTGAGGTTTGTGGACGAAAAGGATTTAGGGTCCAAATACCCGGAAGAGAAGTAAATCTTGGGAGATTCAATCGCCCAAACATGTTCAAGTCGTCAAAAGATGATGCTGCACCAGTTTCTATGAGCTTTTCGAATGACCATTTGTTAACTTCAGCTTCTAGATCAATGTCTGCACAGAAAGAGTTGTTAACTGAGACTGTTGAATATGGTTTTTCTGATTCAAGGGATGGTTGTTCAGAACCTGTGAAGCTTGACTCACAAGAACTTGGTCCTTCAACTACTGAAAGGAGTTCTTTCCCAGGTGTGATGATGCCTTCTCCTCATTTTGTTGATCCAAGGATGTCTGAGCAACCTGTGATGCTGGAAGTTTATTCACCAGATCGATTGGCTGGAGAACTGTTTTTCTTGGATGGTTCTTCCATATTTACTGCTGAGGAATTGTCTCGTGCCCCTGCTGAAGTTCTTGGCAGAAGTAGTCATGGGACCTCATATAAAGCAACATTGGATAGTGGTCAGTTGTTGAGTGTGAAGTGGTTGCGAGTTGGCCTGTTCAAACATAAGAAAGAGTTTGCGAAGGAAGCTAGGAAGATCGGGGCCATTAGGCATCCAAACATCATCTCCTGGAGAGCCTATTATTGGGGTCCTAGGGAGCAAGAACGCTTGATTATAGCTGATTTCATCTATGGAGATAGTTTGGCACTTTATCTTCATGGTAAGGCTTTGTTATTAAGTTTTTAATTTGCTCTAATTTACTACAGTTTCTGGATAAGTTACATGTTATATGGTCTTCCTTTTGCGTTAGAATGCTGCTTCTGTGGTATCTAGAGCTAGCATTTGATGTTTTAATTTCTGCAAAGGTGAATTATGAAATTAGGATGCTCATAAATAGGAAGCTTAACTTATTCCATTGGAATAGTTTAAATGGCATTCATACAAAATAAATTAATACCATTTTTCAACACCATGTGTGATGCTACAAAAACCCAGTCAACAAGGAAAATCTTAATTTTATCCTTTCCTACATTGAGGACAAAATTGTTTGTCTGGATGATGATGATAATATCCTTTGCAGAATCAACACCTAGAAGATACTCGATGCTTTCTGTCAGGCAAAGGCTAAAGATTGCAATTGACGTCGCCCGATGTTTGTATTACCTTCATTTTGAGAGGAACTTACCTCATGGTAATCTGAAGCCAACAAATATACTCCTGACTGGGCCCGAGCTAACTGCACGGCTGATGGATTATGGTCTACATCGTCTCATGACACCAAGTGGCACAGCTGAGCAGATACTTAATCTAGGGGCACTTGGGTACAGAGCACCAGAGTTAGCAACAACAAACAAACCTTTGCCATCATTTAAAGCCGATGTATATGCATTTGGGGTGATACTCATGGAGATGTTGACCCGAAGAAGTGCTGGTGATATTATTTCTGGCCAGTCAAGCGCTGTAGACCTTACAGATTGGGTTCGAATGTGTGTCACAGAAGGACGGGGAACAGATTGCTATGATAGAGACATTGCTGGCTTGGAGGAAGCACCAAGAGTAATGGATGAACTGCTGGCAGTTTCTCTCAAGTGTATCCTTCCTGTAAATGAGAGGCCTAACATCAAAACAGTCTTTGAAGATCTCTGCTCCATAACCATGTGAAATTTTTTTGTACATGTGATTGGAATCATAATTTCTCAATATTTTTTCTTCTTTTGTGTTGTCAAGCCTTTCTTAAATTTCAATTAAGGCTTGTTTTTACATTTAGTGTAAGAGATTGATCCATTGATTGATTGATATCATTTGTGATTGTGTTTTGTTCTGAGAAGAATGTAGCTCTTCTAACTATTTCTATTTTGGCTGTTAGATCGTTAGTTGCATTTTAATTTTATGATACATGTTATAATAATTTTGTACTTGCATCAGAATCCTCTGATACAGGCTGTAAGTGTTTCGTAATTGCTTAAGAATGAAGAACACTTTGTTTTGAATTCAAGCATTAATTGTGAGTATTGTTTTTGGGTTTAATATAAAATTGAGTTGTTTGGTAACAATAGGATCCGTGGCGCAATGGTAGCGCGTCTGACTCCAGATCAGAAGGTTGCGTGTTCGATTCACGTCGGGTTCATTTTTCCAGAAGTTTCAAACTTTCAATTATGAAAAAACCTCAAATTGAAGGAGACTTGAGAGTTGAGACCTATCTTCTTTAAAATTCCAATTGTAAAAGATTCACCAACTCGAGATAGATGTTCTTTTTTTTTTTTAGCCACTCCAATTAAAGATCATCTTAAGATTTCAGTTTTAAAGACACAAAACCCTCAAGTCTCAACTTTAATCATACTAACTGTTGGTATTTTAAAAATCCAAATAAAAAGACTAATTAAACCACTAAATGTTTACTCAAATAGTTTGTTTATCATTGCACAATAATCTGACTGATGATTTGAGTATAAAACAAAAAAATTTTGCCATCGAGTTTCCAACTGTCAGAAAGCCAGTTTAAACCATATACAGACATACATTAATTCAATTAATGAGGGAAAAATAATCTCAGAATAAACCATCGCAACAAAATCTGAGCATAGTGAAGAAAATATCAACTTTACTCTATTGCTTCCTTTCCTTTCCTGTTTGCTTACAATTATATACAAAGATTACAGATGAATATTTCCTAGACAAGCTGACAAGCTGAACTTGATCCCTGTCAATGAATATGCACCAATGCGCAAGAAAACACCTTCTAGAATCTAGACACAATACATCAGACTGATTCATCGTCATCAGTATCAAGCTCAAGGCCTTCTGCTGCGAGAAGCTGACTAATGACCTTCTTCTTGTCTTCCTCGGCCTTTCTCCTCATGATATCTCTTTTCTTGAGAATGAGTGTGTGCCTTTTGAGGGTCGTGTTGAAGTTTTCCAAGGAAGCCTTCCTCTCCTTGGCCAATATCCTCCTCTCTTCATCAGGATCCATCTATGTGTATATATATACACAACACACATAAATGAGTTCCTCCAAAACCAATCAAATCATTCTCTAGAGTGGTGTTTTAATCCAATAGCAACAATGATGAGTTTGATGTGTCAAATGCAGTTGAAATTTATAATATTGCAGTGATTTAAAAAAACTGTTAATAAAGTTTAATAAGAAGAGTTTGAGTTGGCGGTATATTTGCCATGGATAACTATGAATAGAGAGGAAGAATGAAGCAAGTTCCTGCCTGATGGTAGTTGTTGACTACTTGTACACAAAACAACATTTTTATATTTAGATGGATATTAAGTGCTCTTGGAGTGGCCATGGTTTATGGCACACAAGCAGATAAGCCCTACACAATACAAAGATTGGTGAGATCTGAAGTCGCTGAGGCACAACTAGAAGCAAAAAAATTACCTTTGAACGAGACAGGCGTCGTACACGTAGATTCATCTCACGCTGCTGTTGCTCTGCCCAAGCTGCAATAGCCATGTCACCCCGTTGATCAAAAGCTTTTCGTTTCTTCATCAGCCATTCCATCCATGCCTGAGATGCCTGATAAAGAGACAAGACAATTTCAGCCAATCAGTATAGGTAAGAGACATCCATGTCTTTGGCCATAGAGGTATTGTGATAATATTTGCATCAGTGTTGTATTTTACATTTCTGAACCACAATTGAGTTTTGCATCAATTGTCATATGGGACTATTAAACTCATGTCCAGGGTGAATTTGCAATATATTAAAATTGTGCAGGTAAATCAACAGACTTATGATGATTAAGACAATAACCTTCAGGTAAAGAGATAAATCATAGAGTCCATTGCATTACATATAACATAAAAGTACCTTCAATGGATTGACACGGTGATCTTTATCATATTGTCGCCTCTTCTCCTCATCCAAAAGAAGCTCATAAGCAGCTTGAATTTTAATAAATCGAACTTCAGCTGTCTCCCCTTCCTCAAGGGTTCCTCTACCATCATATACTTCAAATCAAATAATTAAAATCAAATCAGTACAAATTCCATAAATGTTAAGCCAGATTTTACACTCAAGTACTAGGATATATCAGCACTTCAACTTCCATTGAGAAGATAATTTGTAACAAGCATAACCACTCCAGGGAAAATTGGGCCTTAAAACAATGGAAAACAGCCAATGAACCACATGCTCATAGCTGCATGAGGGAATCTACTCTATTTGTGTAGATAGCCCAAGTCATCAAGGTGTTCAATTATTTGAAGTTACAATAACAGCTTTGCTGTTAAATGGTGAAAAATAAACACAAGAGCTCAAGTAGGAATTCCGAGAAAAAACACAATGATAAAAAGGAATATCTATATATAGCAAGTGGCAAAACAGCTATCCTTTCAGCAGCTTCAGCACATGCAATGTTGGACCAACATAGGATGAAGAGATGAAAAAGTAACCATTACACACTCATTACATGAGCACCTTATGATGCACGACCATAATTATGAGGAAAAAAAGAAGAAGAAAGAAACATTACCATCTGGATGATAGAACTTAGCCAATCTCCTATAAGCAGCCTTTATTTTCTCCTCATCTGCATCTCTTTCTAGCTCTGTGGTACCATAGACCAACCTCAGAAATGCCAAGAGACAATTTTTTTGAGCATGCTTCTACCTTAGAAAATACAGAAAATTTGATATGAAAAGACATAAAAAGGGAATAAATTGAGCACTGTACTCCTCATCCGCGCTCCAGCTCTGTGAAACAATAAGAATATTTGAAAAATAATGAAAGCAATAAATCAAAACCCATGAAACAACCAAAACCGAAAATTAGAACAAGAAATGCCAATCAAATGCAGACAAATTCAAAATGACCAAATTTTGAACCAAAAATCTGTCATTAAACTCAACCAAATGAAACAAAAAGATTATTTAAGTGATAATTACTATTTACCGCCCAGAGTTTCAAATGGGAATCCTTCATATCTCTGTTTGGAGACAAAGATTCGCATGCACAGTAAGAATAACCCCAAAAGATAAAAACTTAAACATCAAAAGATATCAAATACAATAGCAAATGCAGATCATTTACAAATTACATTTCTTGTAGTTCCATAAGAAAGCCAAAAAAAAAGGAGGAACTTTTAATCCAATTCCTGAATATTCCATGAAATATATAGAAAAAAAAAAACATCTAATAAAGTGATTACCAAGGGTTTCATAGGGAGACCTCTCCGAATCCCACTTGGCAACCCTGGTGAGAGTCCTCCGGGGACCTCCCCTGGACGCCGGCGCAGTCCTCGGGAGATCATCAACAAAGAAAGGGTGTGCAGTGGCGTACGGTGACCTTCGCGGCCGGACAACAGACCGACCGGCGAAAGCAAGGCTTGAACGGGCCTGGGAGCGGCGGCAACCGATGAAAGACGAGATCACAGAACTTGGCCTGCATAAAGCCCGCAGATTGCTCATTCTGAGACCCAGAGAAGGGTTCGAATTAGGGTTAGGGTTTCACGGATGTAATGGAAAGGAGGAGAGGAAGAGGAGGTGGAGCTCGAAGCTCGCCCACGCCAACACCAGAGATTCTGGGACACGTGTCACACTAGAGTTTGTGTATCTCGCCAGATGCTGTTTGAGAGAAAGTAGCTGGTTTCTTTTTCTATGAAGCCCTTCAATTGCCGATTATTTAACTGAAGTTGTATATTTCTATTACAAACAAAAATAGGAGTGTGTGTATATCTATAGTATAAAAGTTTAAAACCACCAGTTACACATGAACTTAAATATACTAGGCACACTCTTACTGTGCATTTTTTACAATTTTAAGAGGGTTTTAAAAAAATATTGTATGTAAAATATAATTAAAAAATAATACAATTAATCATAACTATTATTGTATATTTCGGATTTTAAAAGTTTTTTTTTTTACATTTATTGTATAGATAAATAAATGCAATTAAAATTTTAAATTATTAATATCATAATTAATATAAATAAAAATTTAAATATATTAAAAAATTTATTTGTTCTTTGAAATATTCTAAAAATATATTATATATGTACTTTAATAATATATATAAATGTATAAATTATATATATATATATATATTCACAAATTTATATAATTGAAAAAGTTAAAATATATATTTTTATGTTATGGATCGGAACAAATTCGGAGACAAGCTTTAGGAAGCAGAAAATGATTTCAATCCATATAAAGATAAAAATTATTTTATGTATTTTTAAAAAAATATATATAATTTTATCATGGGTTTATAAACTTATGTGTAAACAAATATTATTTTTACCTGTAATATTAGAGGTATAAAATCAGAAGAAAAAAAATTACTTTTTAAAAATTAATTTGCAAGCCAGTTGCGCTTAATTGCCTTAGTTTTACTGGTAATTTAGTAAACCTAAGTCCATAATGTAACGATAATAAAACCTCAAACTTGTCAAAAGATGAATATGATAAATTTATGAGCAGAACTAACAAAGATTTAAGCTATTTTTAATTTTGATAATAAAATTATTAAACTTTGACCCAATATAAAAATAATTAATAATTTTTTTAAGCTTGCACTTATTCAAATTTGTATATTTAAAAAAACTATATATATATATATATATATATGCCATGATAAACCGCTAGACCACTAATAAAAACAAGACATGCACAAACTTCAGCAGAGTAAGTGAGAATAAAATCCGTGTATATGCAGGTACTAGAATCAAAAGATCAGGTTATCATTAGACCATTTAATAGCTAGTACTCATAAAAATATTGTTAAAAAAGGATCTTTTTAATAAACCAAAGTTTAGTAGTAACTTTAAATAAACCGTTCATACATACGGAATCTGTTTGTATCCGACCAGCCGAATCTCCATTTATCTGGCAAAATTAGATCGAACTCACATTTCTCACTCGAATCAAGCAACTTTTTTTTTTAGAAAGGCGACAAGCACCATCTCAGGAACATGTTGCGTGCACGTATGGGGAGTAAGGCTCAATGCCGACCCATGTGCCCTCACCTTGTGTAGGACATGAGGTTCGATCTCAGGTCCTCTCCGAAATAAATGCCTTACATAAAAGACCAAATACTAATTGACTCAAAGGCTGTTGGTTGAATAAAACAACTTATGATCCCAACCCAATAAAGGCTGTAGATGAAGCATATTAAACTAATAGTTAAAAAAAAAAAAAAAGTCACTTTGATGAGTCGCTTTTCTTGGTCTCTATTTTAATTCCACGTAATCATTGTATTTTTAGTGACACCAAACCAAAGGGCGGCTTCTTGGCTTCTCTGTCGTAACTCTCACCTCAGTACCTCGGCCATGGCTCATCTATGGCGGCGGCCAGGTGGATCAGTGCCGGCGGCGGCTTTGAGGCGGATCTTCCTCACTGGAGGTCGAAGAGCATCTTCATCGTCCTCCGCGGCGCCACCGGAGCTCCCGCCATTCGATCATGTGCCACGGCCTTACAAGGGAATGCTGGGAGATGAGATTCTCCGAAAACGTCAGAGATTTCTCGGGCCTTCTATCTTCTATTACTACCAGAAACCAGTAATCAAATCTATCTATCTTTCTTTCTGTGGATCTATATATTTGCATGGATCTTTAGTTTATGTAGTGATATGGCTGGAAATGTTTGGATTTGAATTATGTTTATGTGGTTTGCTGTGAAGTTTGGGCAGTAACTGAGTGACAGTGCTGCTGTGATTTTTAAAGGTGAATAAACCACATATCATAAATAAAAGCAATGCTGTGATTTTGGATTCTGGTTTTCAGACTAAAATTTAAAGCATAAGGGGATTGCTGTAAGACAGAAGTTAACATTGATTTTTGTAGAAATTTGAACATTTATTGGATTTGAAAAACTTCATATTGATGAATGATAAACATTGGGATAATTGTTTTCGTTTCAGCTCAATATTGTGGAAGGGAAGATGCAGTATCTGTATGATGAAAATGGGAAACGTTATCTTGATGCAATTGCTGGAATTGTGACTGTTTCATGCGGGCATTGCCATCCTGATGTGGTAGATGCTGTGATAGAACAGAGCAAAATACTCCAACATGCCACCACTATATACCTTCACCATGCTATTGTTGAGTTTGCGGAAGCTCTGGCATCAAAGATGCCTGGAAATCTCAAGGTATAGTGTGAAAGTTGGTTTTTTTTTTTCTCCCTGCGAGATTTTATCCATTTAATCAACTGATTTTACTGAAGCCATAAGGGAGATATTTCAATTTGTTTGGTGTATGTCTGGGTGCAATCAGTGTGAAATGTTGTTGTTGCTATCTTGACAAAAGATTTTTTTTTTCTTCCCTCCAAGAGCTAGTTAGCCAGAACCTTTAATAGTTTTTTGTTAGATTTTGCTGAACTATAAAGATCTAGAAGTTGAATGTCATTGACACTGGCAGGATGTGTAGATTTTTCGTCCTGAGTTAAACAAGACATCAAGGTCAAAATCTTGGTAATAAGTTAGTCATCTTACTTTTCAGTTTGATCTCCAGTTTCCATCCCAGATAGGATGGAATCATAAGGCGTTTGCTTTATAGTTCCATTCATTTGACACCTGGCTTTTGGCCAACGTATGTGATTCAAATGTAGAACATTTGGGTATTAATCGTTGCTGCAACCATGTGGTAAGCATTCCTATCTGGAAATTTTCTTTGGTGGGTGTTTGGTACGTTTATCTGAAGGATCATCAGCAGCTATTTTTTAATTCTTTAGTACTGTTTGTTCTTTATTTTTATGGTGTCTAAAATTGTTTCTTTTCTTTATCCTCTTGTGTGCTACTATCTTGAAATATCCTTCAATTTGTTTATAATTGAAATATTAATTCTTTTTAAATAAGATTGGTACATTCTTCCTGTAATTCATCAATTGTGTTTTTCTTTCTTTCTATTTTTGTAATTGCAGGTTGTTTATGTTGTAAATTCTGGGACAGAAGCAAATGAGTTGGCAATGTTGATGGCTCGGTTATATAGTGGTAATCTTAGTATGATTGCTTTGAGAAATGCCTACCACGGGGGAAGTTCAGGAACAATAGGGCTGACAGCACTGCAAACTTGGAAGTACCCCATACCTCAAGTTCAGTACAACATGAAACAAATTATGTAGTCAATTGATATTGGTTATGCTCACTGAATTTCTCTAATGACCTAGTGTGTGCCATGTTTTCTGAAATAAGCTCGCAGTTTCAGCTAGAAAAAAAAGAGTAGAAAAATGTATATATTGTATGCCATTCCCATGAATCTTCAATGCGCATTCTGCTGCATCTAGGCCAAGCTGCTTTGCTTTAAGATATCACATGAAAAAGATTTTGCATGTTTGTGTCTCTAATCTATATTACATCACTAAGATTTTTTCACCTCTGAATGTCCTTAGGGTGAGATTCATCATGTTATGAATCCGAATCCATATCGAGGAGCCTTTGGCTCTGACGCTGTTTCTTATGCCAAAGAAGTAGAGGATCACATCAACTTCGGGTCTTCTGGAAACATTGCTGGTTTTATTGCAGAAACATTTCAGGTCTAAGTTTTATTTTCTTTGGACTGGGACAGAAGTAGTGAATCAACCTCACAAGGGAATGTTATCTTCAAATATTGAAACTCTTCTCTCTACATATCTTACTTCATTCTTGCAGGGTGCTGGGGGTGCAGTGGAATTGGCACCAGGGTATCTCAAGTTAGTCTATGATATGGTGCGAAAGGCTGGCGGGGTTTGCATAGCTGATGAAGTACAAAGTGGATTCGGCCGCACTGGCAGCCATTACTGGGGCTTTGAGACACAAGGTGTCATTCCGGACATTGTCACAATGGCAAAGGTATGTCACTTGCTTACGTCCAGTAAAACTTTCATAACTTCATCATTCAACATGAAACACACAATTAAGTCTAACATCATCCAACAGAAAGTTCACCCCAATTCATGACTGTTTACTCCATTGGCTCATGATTATAATGAGCATATTACAGGGTATCGGTAATGGTCTGCCTTTAGGAGCTGTGGTCACAACACCTGAGATAGCACAAGTGTTGTCAAAGAAGATTCAATTTAACACTTTTGGTGGGAACCCAGTTTGCTCTGCCGGTGGTCTTGCAGTCCTCAAAGTTATTGACAAGGAAAAACGGCAAGAGCACTGTGCTAGTGTTGGTTCCCACTTAATTGAAAGATTGAAGACTCTTCAACAAAAGCATGAAAGTAATACTCTTTTCTATGGCTCTTCGAATTTTCTTCTATAAGCTAAATATTCAAACTTGTGTCCACAGTCATAGGAGATGTCAGAGGCAGGGGACTGATGTTGGGAGTGGAATTTGTGACAGATAGGAAGGAGAAGACACCTGCAAAAGCAGAGGCAGCAGTACTATTAGAAAAGCTCAAAGGTATGAACTTTATTCACGCCCTTAAATTTATTGATCACTGCCTCAGCATTGGAGAATTTTTATCATTTGTAGATCTTGGAGTGTTGGTTGGGAAAGGAGGTTTGCACGGAAATGTCTTCAGAATAAAACCACCGATGTGCTTCACCAAGGATGATGCAGGTTCTTGTCTAATAACGCTCTGTTAATGAACTGATGCGAAATGAAGTTTCTTATATCATGTATGTTTAAAAGAAATTCTTTCTTTGTTTCTTTTCCATAGATTTCCTTGTGGATGCTCTGGACTATGCTATCTCAGGAATGTGAAGAAACAACGATGCAATCCAATGTTTCAAGCACCAAAACATCGTGGAGTAAGTGTTTGGATATATTTGGTTTTCAGTTTGATGTATTAGAGTGAGGATGTGGAAAAGAATGGTGCTGCAATTTGATCAGGTTTGAGAATGAGGACACTTGGTAGATTGTTCAGTTACAAATAATTGACAGGCATTGACAAGTTTGTAATATTGGACAGTTATCAATATGCGAACTTTGTGAAATAAAGCATAGCCTTTCTTTCTTCCATCTTAAGTTGACTCCAACGTCCAATTTAACAGTTAGATGAGATCTTGAACATTTCTGTGTTCTTGCTTTCCCTTTTGTGTGTTTTGAATATAATCCTACAAAATCTATTTACATATTACAGAAACCAATATAAATAGAAATGTTAATCTAGTTTTGTTAAACAATTTAAAAACGCCCAAATTTTAGTGTCCAATCACAATACAGACTTATTTTAATTTTATTGTCCAATCACAATATACACTTTATTTTTGTTTTACACCTGCAAGTTTACAATGCCTCATGTTGTTTTTCCCTATGATTCCCACACAGTTAATAAAACACTGGTCAACATTTCAACGAAATCCACAGCTCCATGTTGTTAAGCATTCAACATTTCCCTTCATGCTCAAAATGAAATGAAGAACCCTTACCATGGTACAATTAGGCCAATACACCAGCATTAGTACCAACGCACAACAAATAGCCTTCAAAATGACATTGCATGTTAGTTTGGGAATGATGAATGTGAGGCTTGGATTAAAACTGGAGAGACCATCAGCCAGAACTGGAAAGAAATTACATATATGTACATCAACAAATTAGAGATTGGTCTTATTTTCATTTCTTTGTTGCATCTGTGAACATAGCACGGGTCCAATGTTCAGTGTCTTCAACTTGTGATGGCGGAGGTGGGAGGGTAGGATGCTCAACTAGATCCCACTCCTCCACAAGACTTTCAATTTTCCCCAACCCGGCCATATCAGCGGAGTATAAGAAGCTTGCGGTAGAGTTTGAAAGGTTGTTATTGATAACATTTGGCTGATGAACAATACAATAGGAGACATAAAATAAGCCTGATAGTTTTATTCATATAATGTAAGGAACAAAACACAGTACAATACAAGAGTCTGAGCCTTTTACCCTGATAGGGGTGATATGCGTGCTCCCTGCTAAACTAGATGAAACTACTGAATTTGCATGGCAAACTGATTTGTTCAGCCTCTGCGTTCGCTTGTCTGATCTGCAGAAAATGAGAAAAGCCTTGTCTTTGCATCAAGTAACAACTAGTTCAGTTTGTATCCTACAAACTCAAGCACAGAATAAAACTCTAGGAAAAAGATGAAGGTGATAAGATACTGGTTTTCTTGGCCCAAGCACCTTGAGTTAATAACGCTCTAAATTTCATAAGAAAGGGGTATGGTTTTCATAGCCTTTCAAAGCAAAGAATGATGACTAATTCAAGGATTGGATGCAAAGAAATAGAAAATGGGGAAGCATATACCAACAACTGCGAGGTAATTCTAACTTGAGAATTTCTGTTCGAGTTTAACCAAGATAAATGATCAATCTCTACTAGGCCAAAAAATACAAGAGCATATATACCAAAAAGAAATGGAAGGAACCGCCATTTTTGTACCTTGCGTGTGCATGCTTCAATGAAAACACGGAGTGCCTTTCTTTTGAAGAAGATAGAGTGGCCAGGAGCTTTGCAAACGCTTCAAAAGTAGTTGCTTCCACAGGTATATCCAAACCTAAGGAGTTGTAGCAATATGCAGTAATGCATGCAACACTCTTCTTAAGTAATGATATTCCTTTTTGCAATTCTTTGTGAGTCTCAATAGTGTGGGGAGATGCAGAAGAATAATTAAAGCTATTGGCTCCAGAAGAATCCAGATAAGGTCTCCTTTCAGACTCCACCGAGGCCACGCCAAAGTTACTGCATCCTCTGTCTGACCATGAATTGTCACCACCAGAGGAGCAAAAATTTTGGCGTGGGATAAAGAGTGGATATTCCTTGCTGCAAAACAAAGGATACAAATTGGCATCATATAGGGCTCCATTTGCTAAAAATAATTATTCCAAACCAAATGAAAGCACCTTGGTGAAGATGGCCGTGCATCCCAATATGAATCTCGTTGCCATATACGAGAACATGAACCCTGAGAAAAATTTTCAGCATTGAAAAGTAGACAACCACCAAGAATCCATTACATTAAACAAAATACAGAATAGAGGTGAATAATTGAATGTATAACAGCTGTGGCAAAGCTTACCGCAAACCCTGCATTATGAAGAGCAGGAGCAGCCAGGTTTGGGACTAAAAGATTCAATAGTTGGACCATGTACCTGTTCTTGAGCAATAAACAAATACTTTAGTACATAGTGCATGCTAAAATTGGGAATTGCAAGATCTGAAATCATTAAGGCTGCATAGGAATCTGGAATGACTTAAGGCTGCATAGAATGCAAGGTTCCCTAAAATTGCTTCAGCATGGGTGTGTTTATGGAAATGGAAAAGCATGCAAAGCCTTAATGATGACCCTACAAACCTCTGGGGCATGTAACCAGGAACATTTACAGATAGTAATTAGATGTTACACTCTGGGTACAATGACTCCACATAAGTCATTATAGATTCACAATTAAACTATTGCCTGAGTTCTTTTAGTTAATTCTCTTATTATGACTATTATTAACATTGTTTTCCCAACAAAAATAGCATAAAAAGTGGTTTTCCAAAAAGCCATACCAAAGAATATCTTTGAGAAGAAGCAAGCAACTTTAGTTATTTTATAAATATGATGATATATCAGAAACTTAACTGCTAACAAAATACTTAGAAGTTTCAAACTTTAGCGTGCCAAAGAAATTTATTTTAATCACATTATTATCATAACATTGCAGAACAGACAAGATAAAATTAACGATATCATATAAGAAGAAAAGCGCAACCAAACCACAAAGATGTACAGTTCAGGATGCTAGTTAATATAGGAATACTTGAGCAAAAAGAAAACAACCCCAGTGAGGCTGCAAGCTCTTCAGATGGGACAGAATGCGGATCAAGCCCCCTAGGCAAGCGTGCATAGCATATTTGATCATACAAGCCACCATAACCATCATTCTTCTCTCCATCTGCATTCACCTAAAAAAAGAAGGGAAGACCTTAACATTTCTTTGAATGCCAACTGGTGAATAAACTTCTGCACAAAACCTTAAAATTAGTTATACTGAGTTGATCAAAGTAAATTCAATGCTTACTCGATGCATTGGAAACAATCTACAGATATGTTTCACAACCACAGACTGCTTATGTAGACGTTCAGAAGTGATTGCCATCTGTATTAACAATTAATGAGATCCACAAGTGACAAACAAACATAGCCAAAAAGGGGGGAAATTGTATACTGTGCATAATAAAGAAGTATCATAATAACAACCCTGCTAAGCTAGCAATGCTAAGGCAACCCAACCAAAAGAGTTTTGAATGGTTAAAATCAGTAATTATTTCACAACAAACTATGTTTGAAGAAAAAAAGTAGGAATTAATAATGACACTTGAACTCAAAAAACAGGCCTGAAAATATCCGACCATCAAAGTGCTTCAAGATAATTCTATAAAGTAGTTTATATGAGAGAACTTACAAGACCCAAGTTTTGGGTGCAGATGAAGTTGGGATAATACTTCTCCAACACATCCAGACGTTTTTGTTCTAACTGACAGTGAAAAAAGAAGTATTAGACCAAAGTTCAAAATTACAAAAATCTTTCTTTTTCCATGAATAATGCCTGTCATTATTCTGACTAAAAAGCAATCATATGTGACAAGAAGATTGCATTTGATACACATAGACATAGTTTCTAATACTTCCACATGATTTTGACAGAGATAAAGGAAACAGCATTTGTTTGATCAGTGCATGAAAAATGGTGTGTGTTTATATAAAACTTATCCAGATATCATGAATTTATAGAGATGCAAACAAAACACATACAAAGACATGCATTTACACATTAACCCACAAGGCTGTTGTTTTGAAGCACATGCTTGCATAGAGCACTTTCTATAGACTCAAAGTAATTCCAGCTCACAAACAGCGTACAGGAAACCCACAAAGCAAAAGCACATAACCAGCAACCCTGGCACATAACCATTGCAAGTCTGCAATAGCAAGTACATATTACCATCGCAAAAGCAGAATCTAGAACATCATTTTTAATCTTCAAATCATTTGACACTTTTTCAACTTTGGCCTTATCTGGAGAAGAAAGAAGAAAAGCCAGGATTAAAATTTAAAACAAATTTTTAATTACCACAAAATATCCCCCGCCATAATCCCAAAAAACAACCTTTTGCGAGTTTCTCCTTCAAGAAGTGAAGCCGTTGGTTCATCTTTGACAGTTTCTCTGCCTGGACTATTCTCCAATTAACCTGGTCAGCGGCTTTTCTCTAAGAAAATGCTATCAACAATGAGAATTATTGAAAAAAAGATGTGAAGAAACAAAGCCATAAAATTGATTAGTACAGCAGATGGATAAAATTTTTATGAAAGAAAGGACCCATTTATGAATATCCCCAACCTTACAAGTAGCAACAGAAACTAATTCATTTCCCGTGATCATCATTCATTAAGCTCAATGTTTTCCCACACAATCAAATTACAAATAGTTGTCCCAGAGAGATACATAATATTGGGTAAAAAATTCAAAGCTTGCATATTAGGCTTATTAGCCTATCATCAACATGTCAACTCTGGTACACAGATTCTCCTGACTGTACACATATGATAAACATAGAAGTAATATTTGACCAGATGTGTAGATTCAGTTCGTATGAGTGCACATCAGTAACTTGTTAACTTTTAAACTAATCAAGGAAATTAATAAATGCTGAGCAAAAATTAGCTAATATCATAGGAAGGATTAATTAGAATACAAATATTCTGTCTACAATTGAAATTATTATTTGCTAAGGAAGCCATATGATTGACAGTTTGACACCCATTCACAAATTGATGACATCAACTAGCTTGTGATTGTTGATTAAATCCTACTTTGCAGTTATATAGTAAACCTATATTGTATAAGCATCATAAGAATGTCATAAAGTATGTCAATGTACAAATTCTCAAAAAAGAAAAAAGAATGAAATGACTTCATTTACAAGATTTATCAGCTAACCAATTTATGACCATCATGGAATATATGGTAAAGAAAGAAATAACAATAGTGGAGATGAGTAATCATCCAATCTAAAAATTAAATACACCAGATAAATATATACAAGGGAGAACCATCAAAATATTGCACAAAATTCACGAATTAATTCAAGACGACAGAAAAGAAATAGAAGCTCGACTTAACGATTGTCAACCAGATTGAACAAACAGAAATTTTCACTCACCCCAGCCACCAATTCTGCTGCCAGTTTTTTGTGCAGGGAATCCCGTTTACTCCTCGAAGGCTTCAACCTCGCATTGTAATCACTCAACCTTCAAAAAATCCAGCAAGAAAACAATAAAACCAATTGCGATTGTTCAAAAAACGAAGAATTTTGGCAAGGGTGAGAAGCTTTAGACCTGTGATTGACACAAACGGGGCAGATGCAGGCAAGATTGGACTGCTCGCACAACGCACAGGCACTCGGCTTCCTCGCCATCGTTCAAGCTTTCGATGAACTGATTTTCTCAAGGAAAACGTTAGGGTTTGAGATTGAAGAGGGAAAAACAAGGAAAAACTTCGCAGGAACCCCAAAAGCCGTGGCTCCGGGAGTCTCCGGAGCCGGGATAGAAGGAACGAATGGCCTACCTCACCGTCGGCGGCCAGTGTCGTCGAAATTCCAGCTCCCGGAGCTCGCGAGGACGGGGACAAGGGTATTTCCGTGCTCCTTCTTTCGAAGTTTTCTTTATTTGTTTATGTATTTTATTAATCTGGCATCTGAAGTTTATCTTCAATTTTTTTAATACTAATTTTTAAAATTTATATATTCATTTCAAATTCAGAATAGATACATTATAAATGAAAATTTATAAAAATAATAACTAACATATTTAATAATTAAAAAAAACTACTTATTATTTTATACGATATCGGCGCATGCTATTGTACTTATAATATATTATTTTGATTTTTTTATAATAAATTATGAATAAATTATTAGACTTTAAGAGTGGTATTATTTTGATTGTTAGTTCAAATATGAAAATAGTATTAAAAAAATATTTTTGTAAATACTTGTTTATATGGGGAAAAGTTTCAATCATGGTTTAATAATAATTGGAAATCTAGGCAAGCCACTCTTTTGCTCTGGCTAGAGAGTTTGCTGACTTATTTTTAATTATAACATTTTTTTAATAGAAAGAAAGAACTCCGAACCTCACTAGCATTCCAAATGCTGTTGTTTTATTGATTTTTTTTCTTTATCATGGATATAAAAACATTTATGAAAAAACAATTCAAAAGCATCAGCTCAAAAAATTTACAATGTTAAAAAATTAAATTAATAGCCAACACACTCTCAACGAAAAAAATTAGTGGGATTGGATAATTGAATTATTGATGTAACTCAACATTGAAATTTAGTTTAAGTAGAAATTAATAAAAAAATAATAATATCAAAATCAAATAACAGTATAGCATCCATCGGTGGGATTGGATAATAATATAGCATTTCTTTCGGTTTTTTATCTTCTTGTTTTACCTTCTTTCTTCAATTAGTTTTGATTTTTGTTTAGTTTTAGTCAATTATGCTTGACTATTTCTCCAGTTTTTTTTTAAACACTGATTTATCTATATTTATTTTTTTAACATCTATAAAAAATAAGAGTTTTTTTTTTCAAAATAATTGTATAAACATTATACTTGCTCTAAAAAACTAATTGTATAAATAAATATTAATATACTCTAGTAATAAAAAATCAAGTTAATGTTTATAATATATTTTTTTATTAAGTTGAATTATAATCTTGAAGTGGGCTTAAGAAGATGATAGGTAAAAATTATTTTTTAAAAAATAAATTTTATCATAAATTTGCATAAATAAAATATAAACACTATTTTTATGTGGACAATATAACTAAATATATAATTTTTATAAAGTGACAGATATAATTTTTGCAAATTTTACATATAAAAATAAAAGGGGAAACAAATTATAAGTTTATGAAAGTTTCAAAACGACAACTCTCTAACATTTGCATTTGTTAGACAACTTACATTTCAGTTAATACAGTTTACTTCGTCTTTATTCTATCTTACGAGTTTCCATTTAAAATATATAATTGTTATTTAACATAGCGTGTTTTTGTTTAATCACATAAATTTTAACTTAATATATTTAATATTTTCATTTAATATTATGTGTTTTTGTTTAAAAACGTGAGAGATATTTCCGTTAATGTAATTATTATTATAACAGAAAAATATGTTGTCAGAAAAAATAAAGGGACCTTCAGTGAATATTTAAACTCATAAGTTTTTTTTGTTTAATAAACAAATTTCAAAGGTATTATTTATTCATTATATTTGTCAAGGTTCAGAAGTACATATTTGATCAAATCAGAGCCGTTAATTTCATATATTTAAATCCGAACACGATAAGTGCATTTTAGGGTTAGGGTTTTGGTTATCCTCGAAGAGCTCCGACGCTTCAGCTCGCTTACTCTCATCAGCGGCGAACATGGCGGCGCCGGCGCCGAAGGAGTCCGTCCAGTGCTTCGGCCGCAAGAAAACCGCTGTGGCGGTGACCTACTGCAAGCGTGGTCGCGGCCTGATCAAAGTCAATGGCGTCCCCATCGAGCTCGTGAAACCGGAGATTCTACGGTACAAGGCCTTCGAGCCGGTCCTCTTGCTCGGCCGCTCCCGCTTTGCCGGCGTCGACATGCGAATCCGGGTACGCGGCGGTGGCAAGACTTCTCAGATATACGCTATACGCCAGAGCATCGCTAAGGCCCTTGTCGCTTTCTACCAGAAGTACGTTGACGAACAGAGCAAGAAGGAGATCCGTGACATTCTCGTCCGCTATGATCGCACCCTCCTTGTCGCCGATCCCCGTCGCTGCGAGCCGAAGAAGTTCGGTGGACGCGGTGCTCGTGCTCGTTTCCAGAAGTCTTATCGTTGAAAGGTTCTCTTCTTTTCGTTTCTGGACTTTGATCTGCCATCAAATTTGAACATTTATTATGCTATAAATTTAGGTTTTTTCGGATGGACATATTTTGTTACGTTATGAATCATACTTTGCGCTTCCTTTAGTACTTGTTTTCTTGCTGCTTAGTGAATGATGATATTTGCTTGTTGTTAAAGCATTATGCTAATCAGGGAATGCTGGTTACTGAAATGTGAATCTTTGTGCTGTTATTTATGCAAGGTTGATGTTAAATGGATTCAATAAGATTAGAATGCATAGCTTCAATCTTGAAATTTGATCTCATAAAGTAGCTGCCTTGATCTTGCAGAAGCTTGTGTCTGAATGGGTTGTGGTGTTCTTTCCGTTTGTACTTCAATTGTTGTTCCAATTGTTGTTGATTTGTTCGGAACCTATTTTACTTCATATGGATTTGGAAACAAACTTAATATTGTGTGTTTTTCTTAGTTGTGGAGTAGTTTTAGGCTTTCAATTTGAAAACAGGATGATTAGTTTTGGAGAAAATAGGATTAGCCTTTGTTGTCACTAGTTGTGAATCTTGTGATACCCTTTTTTTCAAAGAGAAATTTGGAAATACATTGTGAGTGGATTGCCTGAATTAGTTGATGGGGGCTGGAAATTTTGTTTGCCATTTGCAAATGTTGAACTTCAGATTCGTTGGGAGAATTGAATGTTGGTTATATATATATATAGAGAAGTACTCGTAATATGTTCTATTCTTTTGTGGAATCAACTGAATAAGATCTCTGGAAGCTTAATTGAAAATCTTGACATGGATTCGGTAGCCTGGCCTTGGAAAAGGTATTGGAGAATTAGATGCTTAAAAGCTTCATTTTCTTCTTTCCTTAAAAACACTATTGATGCACACTGAGTTCTCTGTTACTGTGAGAGAAATTATTTGGTCTTTTAATTAGCTAGTTGGCTTATTTACAATGCAAATGCTTAATTTTGAGAATGTTTTCAATTTGATGATTGTGGGCTCAGCCTAGTTTGCCTGTGTCCAAAATAATTCAGATTGACACCGAAAGTTGCATAGATAGTTAGATACAGGGAGCTGATCTTATACTTGTTCGTCAAGGGTTAGGCAACATTAAGGTCAAGACGAGCCTAAGCTTGTATAACTGTATCGCATGTTTATTGCCCTGGAAAGTGCCCATTTATCTGGTATAGATTTTCATTCAGAGCTTTGGATAATAATAGAAGACAATGAATACAGGGATGATGATTTCATAGTAGGAAATCAGATTTCAAGTGAATTTGGCATTTCCTGATGCAAAACGGAGCTAGCTGAGGTTATCATAATTCATTTAGGAGACAGGATTATAAAATGGTGACACCACATGGGACTATATCCCCTTGCAATTATAAATCACCACATCATATTAAATAGGAAATAGGATTTTTGAATGACGTTGATGACAAGTTGACATTCACGTCATCATCCACGTTATTTTTTTTATAAACTTTAAATTCAAATAGTATAAATCTCTAAATTTTAAAAATTTTAAACCCTACCTAAACCTTTAAAATTTTATACCCTAAATCCTAAACCTAAGCCTGAAATCCTAAATAGTAAAATGCAAACCCAGTTTAGCATTTACAGGTTTAGATAATAAAAAAAAATATTTTTTTTTTAAAAGAAAGATAAAATTCTGATGTAGCAACTTATGATTTGAAGGGATAAAATCGTATGTGATGTCACAGTTTCATTGAATTCTAATACTTCATTTAGTAGTTATTGTTGCTATTAGCAATGCAGTAGTATTGATAATGATGCCAAATGAATAGGGATTGGTAGTTGCAGAAGGAAGGGCAGGTGAGCCTTATATATGTACTGCTTATAAATCATTAAACCTGAACTATGATAGAGAAACTGAGCTTGGAACACCGAGGTGAGATAAATCCTTCACCAGATCAATTCCTCTTGTCTAGAAATTTTGTGACAATCAATTTGAATGGAAGTAAATCAAAGTGAAGTATTGGATATCACTTGAGACATTGTACAGGGCTGTTGGTTTGGTTGCATGTTCTTTTGAGAACTGAGTTACATGCGACTTCAGTGTGTTGATCATCTGGCAAATTCAATATAGTAAATGCATTCCATCACAAGTGGCTGCTACAAGAAAAGCATTATTATTTTTAGTGATGATGAACAAATCCATTTACCTTTTTTTTGAAAATAACTCCTTGACATCAATCTGCAAGCTTTTTTGATAAACAATATCCAAGCTGTGATTATATATATATATATATATATAATAATCAAAGGTGACGGATTCTCTAAAAAAGCTTCACTTTCTCAAAAGAGTCGTTCAAATTTCACACTTCCCAAACATTGCTGAAAGTATGAATTTTAAGGACAAAATATCAATAATGATTGTCATTGGGATGGAAAATGCCAAAAATACCCCCAACAAAGGAGACAGGTGCCTCGTCTGCTCAATGTTTTTTTTCCCCCTTTCAACCACTGATGCTCGGCCTGGTAAAAAAACTGTATATGATGCTGGGCTCGTGCATGGATCTTGCCGGAGAAAGGCACGTGGAGCTCTTGAAGACAAGGGGATAGCGATGCCGGCATAGACCAGTTAGGCCATGACCGGCTAGGGGAGCTTCACAACGGGTAGCAACAACTAACAAGCACCAGTATGGTGATTGCGGCATTTGCATGCAAAGCAGGGCTCAGGGGACCTCAGGGGAAGGTTGTTTGCTGATGAGGGAAAACAGGAATGATAGAGTACTTTGGGGGTTTTCACACGCCCAAGTTATTGGACTTTTTTATCAGAATAAAAATATTCAAGGACTTGTTAGTAATTTAATTTTTACTTGAATTCCTAAAAGTTTATCATTTTTTTTTTTCAAAAAATTTACATATATATATATATATAAGGGATACCAAAGGGTTTATAGTTTAACAGTACTTAGTCTTATTGCAAACGAGGATGATCTTGAGTTCAAAACTTATTGGAAAACAATAACAATACTGCTAACAGTCGTCGACCTTAACCTCTCGTCCTTACTTGATCTTATTACAAACGAGGGTGATCTTTGAGCTCAAAACTTATTGGAAAACAATAACAATATTGCTAATAGTCGTCGGTCTTAATCTCTCGTCATTACGAAGGGTATTGTTTTTGTCAATATATATATTTATATATAAGAGACAATTGTTTGTACATTCTTTTTCTAAAACATATCACGTATATCATCTAATGTATCTCTTCAAAAATAATAATAATAATAATAATAATAATAATAATAATAATAATAACTAGGCAAATTTCCTTGCTTTGTGTTGGTTTTTTTTTAGTTTTGTAAATGAATAAAACAAATGCTAATAAAACAATACCTAATATGAGAACCATGTATAAAAAAAAAATTAGAGAAAAAAACGAAAGGTAGAAAAACTTAATTACAAAAATTAATTATAAAACTAAAGGTATAAAACAAATATTTTTCAATCATTATAATTATTTTTGAATGTTTTTATGAAATATTAATACAGAAATCAATGAATGCAATTAAACTTTTCTATTAGTAATGTCATAATTAATGCAAACAAATATTTAAGTGCACTAGTATTTTAAAAAAAATTATAATTGTTCCTTGAAATGTTCTTAGGACAGATTATACATCTACTTTAAATATATGTTCTTATAATTTGCTTACATATAGACCAAAGCAAATGCTTCTTTTCAATTATTACTTGCAAATTGGCCTAAAAAAGTCATGCTTAAATAACTCATAATAATGTAAACTGTTGGATTATATATTTCTACCAAACAAATATTTTCTAATCATTATTATTGCCTTTGAAAGGTTTAATGAAATATTAATACAAAATTAATGAATGCATTAAAACCTTTCTATTAGTAATGCCATAATTAATGCAAACAAATATTTAAGTGCAATAATATTTTTAAAAAAAAATTATAATTGTTCCTTAAAATGCTCTAAAGACATATTATACATTACTTTAAATATATGTACTTCTAATTTGCCTAAATATTAACCAAAACAAATGCTTCTTTTCAATTATTACTTGCAAATTGACCTAAAAATATCATGGTTAAATAACTCATAATGATATAAATTGTTGTCATACATTTTTCTACAAAACAAATATTTTCAGTCATTATAATTTCTTTTGAAAGTTTTAATAAAATATTAATACAAAATTAATGAATGCAATTAAACCTTTCTATTAGTAATGCCATAATTAATGCAAACAAATATTTAAGTGCAATAATATTTTTAAAAAAATTATAATTGTTTCTTGAAATGCTCTTAGGGCAAATTATATTACTTTAAATATATGTACTCATAATTTGCTTACATATAAACCAAAGCAAATGATTCTTTTCAATTATTATTTGCAAATTGGTCTTAAAAAAATCAAGCTTAAATAACTCATAATAATGTAATTTGGCATATATATTTCTACAAAAGCAAATATTTTTCAATCATTGTAATTGCCTTTGAAAGTTTGTAATGAAATATTAATATAAAATTGATGAATGCAATTAAACCTTTATATTAGTAATGCCATAATTAATGCAAACAAATATTTAAATGTAATGATATTTTAAAAAGAATATTTATCATTGTTCCATGAGATGCTCTTTATTAGTAATGCCATAATTAATGAAAAATAATATTTAAATGTAATAATATTTTAAAAAATATTTATAATTGTTCTTTGAAATGCTCTCGGAGAAGATTATACATCTACTTTAAATACATCTATAGATAATAATAATAATAATAATAATAATAATAATAATAATAAAGGGAATAAAATGATTAAAAAAATTTATTTGTAACATGGTTGGCACTTAGTTTAAGTATGGCACCAACTCACCTTCATCCAAACCGCCTCCATTTCCCGGTATGTTATTGTGTTTCTTGCTTTTCAGGGTATGATGTTTTTCTTCATGTCCAGGGATTCCAACCGTAGTTGGATGATGATATCCAACATTATAACCATTAAATAAAATAAATTATTATTTGTTTTGAATCTATTATTTTTATCTTCCAAATAGGTAACTCCTAGCTTGAGTGAGTACACTCAACGTTGAGGTGGTAGTGGCCAGTTGAATGAAAATTAGAATTTATACACTTATAATCTGACCGGATAGCAAATGTTTTTGAGGGTGTAATTTAAAAATTAGGGTGGAGACACATCTAATTTAAGCAGGTAAATTTTTTTTTTTTTTGAGGGAAAGAGCTTAGAAGAGCTTATTTATTAAAATAAGAAGAAAAAACAGGGATTAAAAACAAGTAACAAACTAACACAAAGACAAAAAGAGATAGCAAAAAAAAAGGAAAGACACAAGAGCAAGAATCAAAAAGAAAAGCCAGCTTCAATGAAGGTTTTCATAATCCATCGCGGGAGGTCGCGCCCGGTCAAGAAAAGATTGAGATTGTCGTTAATTTAAGCAGGTAATTAACGGAAGAGCTAGAATGGATATACTTGTAATATAATTAGGTAGAGTATGATTTAAACCAAGTAAATGTATAATTTGAGTAGATAGTAAACACCTCTAAGCACATAAGAACTCATGCTTGTTCTTCACTATATTAACTACTAAGCTATTCTATATTCACTTCTGTTTATCCTCTTTCCTTCTCCCCCAACCTCTTAATATTTAAATTATTTAATTTACTTTTTTTTTCTCTCTTTTACTGTTGTTACTTTAATTTATGTAAGAAAAATGAGTATTGCTAATTGAATTCTATAACAAATATAAGATAATAAGAAGTAGAGGAAAAATATGAATAAAAAATGAAATATCTAAATATAAGAAGAAAAAAAATAATAGAGGGCTCATGCCAAAAATATTAAAAAATGGGAGAAAATAAAAGAAGAAGATAAAACGGAACAACTTTGTTATTATAAAAATTAAAAATTTGATTTGATATCTCCAAAGATCACATAAAAATTATAAGGAAAATTAGGGACCACCGGTCATTGCATGTTAAAAATATCTTTAAATTAATTTACAATTTTCTAATATCACACTAGGCCAATTTTACCATTTAATAAAAAGTCAAGTGATTATGTTGGAAAAGTACCGAATTGGATGTGAGTTATATGCAAATCACCATCTTTCTATTTTCACTAATAAATTTTATGATTTTAATGGGGACACGTTTCAGCTTTTTTTTTTCCACTTTTTGTTTTCCTCTCTTTTATCCTCTTTTTATCTTCAGCAACCTTCAATCATGGAGGTCCATATCTTGCTTATAATTTATTATTTCATTTATTTATTTGAGTGAAACGGAATCACAAATTCTAAGTCAGACAATAAATTAAAATTGTAAGGTGAAAGGTCTCTTTTTGTCCCTTGTCAGTGTTAATTATTGATTAGTGTGTTTGGTACCCATACCATGCATGATCTTATAATAATTCCCCTTTTATTCCATTTTAACTTCACTGAATTTATCATTTATTTCATCTTCTTGTATAAAAGCCAAGATAGGACAACCGCTAGATGGTCTAATGAAAGTCATCATAAGTGGTTGAGTGATGGATGAATGGTGAGTGAATGGTACAAAATTGAATTTTATTTTTGTAGTGCTATATAATACTATGCAAATATACAATAGAAATATTATAGAAATAATATATTATTACTGTTTATCAGGTCTTTTGTGGGAGGAACCGTATTTTCTATCCCTCTAAAATTGGAAGGCAAGAGAGATTTACCATTATAAGATTGTAGTCATTATTATATTATCTTGGGTACATGTGGCATATCTTAATTACCCTGCATGTTATAGTAAATCTCTAAAAAGTCATTAAGTCACTGTAATTGGTGTATCATTATACCTATCTGTCTTTTTGACACCCTTTTATGAAGCCATACTTGGCTTCTGTAAATTTAAAAAAACAAAATTACTTGCTAACAAGTGAGATGCTTTCTTGAAAAATAAAAATAAAAAATAAAAAGTAGGGGAAAAGGCAACTCTCATTCTTATCCTTCTATTTGTTTTTCTATGTTTTCTTCATTTGTTGTCTACGGATCAAAAGGTTTTTATGTTTTTTCTTATATCCTATATATTATGATTTTAAATCTATACATATTATTGGTGTATAATCTACAAACAGTGTTTTAAGGAACAATTAAATTTTTTTTATAACATTTAAGTTTTTATTTATATTACTTATAATATTAATAATTGAAAAATATTAATTACACCTAATTAATTACACAATAAATGTTCATAAGACTTTTGAAATCCAAAATATAAAATAGTTTCTGTAGTAGGAGTTGTTTAATTATATTTTTTTATATATGATATTGTCTCAAAACTCCTCATAAAATTTTAAAAACTCCGATGCGAAACCAGGAAAAATGGCTAGTTATTTAATTAAACCTTATAATATTACCTAACTCTGAATCAATGCATATTCTTCTCTTTTTTTTTTATCTTGAAATGTAGCTTCATTTATAATGAAAAAAAAATATCTAAAATTATAACCAACAAATCACAAGCATAGAAAAAGAAGTCAAATAATTATTTTTTTTATGCCAAATATATATAAGACAAACGCTCCCCATTTAAGGGAAGTCATAGACGTGCATAAGCA
This sequence comes from Dioscorea cayenensis subsp. rotundata, assembly GCF_009730915.1. Lineage (NCBI taxonomy): Eukaryota > Viridiplantae > Streptophyta > Magnoliopsida > Dioscoreales > Dioscoreaceae > Dioscorea > Dioscorea cayenensis. Next base: position 28,195,286 of record NC_052475.1, read on the forward strand.
TGGAGCGTAACTACAAGCTCGATAAATACTTATACTTTTTTTTGTATGGATTTTGAGATTTGATCTCAGATCTTTTTTAAAAAGAACATCATACTTAAAGGACACATCACTAATAGGCCAAAAGACCATTGATTCTATTGGTTAACTTATAAAGACTCGCATGAGAGGAAATCACAAACCAAGAAAATCTAAGTTTCCTTTCTTTTCGGTATTAATTTAATTATGATTTTTGAAGTTGACTAGTCAGAGATGGGACTTGATTTACAACATCATATTGAAATCCACGCAATATGCGTGCAATTGTTTGATCAACTCAAAGAGGAAGAAGAAGACATCTCAAAGTCTTACTAATTTGAAGTCTAATATATGAAAAAATTAATTTCATGTGTTCAATTAAAGACCGCTGAAATAATTAATTCTCTTCAAATTAGTATTCACAAAATCTCACCAACTAGATATGTTCATGCATGGTCCTCTCCCTCTATTTCCTTGTTATTTATCACATAGAACTTGTGCATGTACATTGCATCTGGTTTGGTCATTGAATGCTTATGTCACTATTCAAAAGATCCATGAAATTCAAGTTAAAAAAAATATAAATTTTACAAGAATTAATTAATTAAATTTTTTTTAGTTGTAAAATTAGAGCTAACGAGTTTATATCATGTTCAATTTTGCATTAGGGATATTCTTTAATTCTTCCAATTATAGCCAAACACCAAACAATATAGAACTAAGGTTAGGGTTAGGGTTAGTATATATATATATATATATATATATATATATGTGATTATCACTCATTATTTGCAAGAAAATGAATGAATGCATTTAATTATATAAAAATAGATATTATAAAAAGTTGTGGATCAGGACCTTTTAATGGATAGAAATTGGAAGTTCTTTATATGGAAGTGTGTAAGAAAAAATGTGGAAATTTGGTGGAAGCGTACAACACTTTCAAAACTCATGGAACTTCAAATGGAGTAGTGGGTCAGGGCAATGGTTGGAATATTGGAGAAGAGACTGTCAACAATAATTTGATCTTAATTAATTAAGGACCATGCATATATGATCACACTTGAAGAATTTTCCTTAGTGCAGTGTTGTGGTCCTAATTCCTTGAACTTTTTCTACACCTTCCATTCCTTCTATCTCTCTATAAATATTGCCTTGCATTGCTTCTTTCTTTATCTAAGTACATCTTCTTAATTAGAAAAACTTATTGTTATCTCTCTCTCTCTCTCTTTTTGTGTTTGTGTTTGTGTTTGTGTTTCTCTCTTTACATGCAAAATATGATGCAGTCTCAAAGGTAAGATAATTTTTCATTTGTTATTAATTAAGGATGTGTTTTTGTTAATCTTTATTTATTTATTTAGGTATATGATGTACTCTTCAACTCATTCAGAAAATTTTCTTTTGTAGTTCAATGGCTTGGAAAGGCTTCCATGCATCCATTGCTGCACCTCAACATCAAAATATTGGTAAGATAATTTTTTGTGATATTATATTTACATATATTGATACATACATACATACTTACTTACTACTGTTATACATATACATATATATATATATATATATATATATATATATATATGTGAGGATAAGGTTAAATTTTAATATATGTTGTTTTGTATCTTACTAGTCTGGTTTGCTATTGTAAACAGTAAAGTATACCAAAGTTGAGCGCAATGGGAACATGGAAATGTTGAGAAATGGATATTTATTTACAGAGGTATTTATTATTATTATTTTTTATCTGGCTGTTATTATATAGTGAACGAAGATAAGAATTTTTATAATTTAATTTGTATTAGATTTTCAAAAAACAAATGGAGCATATGGAGAAGTACCCTGATGCAAAGATCATAAGCCTTGGAATTGGTGATACAACTCCTCCCTATGCCAAGGCTTGTAACTACAGCCATGCAAGAGGTGACTCAAATATAAAATTGCTATAAATAATAATAATAATAATAATAATAATAATAATTGTTATTATATTTTCACCTTCATTATTAGGATTAGGATTTATAAATATGAGATTTTTTTTTAAAAAAAATAATAAGTTCAAAGTTGCAAACAAAATATTGAGCCAAAATTAAACTGGAAATTTGCCATTAGGAATTTAGAGTGAATTGAGATCAAGCCGGTTTAATTAAGATGTATTACCTCTAATTCAATCATTAAAAAAAAATGCAATTGTCAATTTTGTGTAATAAAATTTTAATTTCTTTATCTTTACAGTATTCCAATGCACTCTCCACCATTGAAGGATATAGAGGTTATGGACTGGAGCAAGGAAACATGGTAACATTTTTTTTACTTTTTACTAATAAACTTTATTGTTTTTAACTTAAAATAATTGCCAAATATTTTAAGATTAATGTTTGGTTGCCATCACTTGTATATATCACTTCTTATACTTCTCATAGCCGCTACGAAAGGCGATTGCGGGAAATATCTATAAAAATATGGGATTTAATGAATCTGAAGTTTTTATTTCTGATGGCGCGCAAGGTGATATCGCTCGCATTCAGGTTGATTATTTACTAATTTTTATATTAAAAACTATTTAAAAATAAATAAATTAAAATATTTTTATCAAAAAATATGAATTGAAAACTAATACATAAATTTACATGATTATTGCAGTTAATGTTCGGATCCAATATCTCCATAGCAGTGCAAGACCCTACCTTTTCCGGTGAATTATCCATATTGAGATATATTTTTATTTTGCAATATTAATTTTCAAAATAGTGAAATTTGCGTATTCTTTTCATAAATATATTGATGAATTTATAAAGTTTAATGAGTACATGCAATTTTTTTTTAAAAAAAAAAACCGATAAGATAACACAAGCCTTTTTGGATTAAGTTAATGAAGAATTCCATGAACATTACATGAGATATGAAGAAGAAGAATTAGGCCAATTCATCATTCAAGTGTTAATTGACCTTGAATTTTGAAGACAAGACCATGTCTTAATTTATTGACCAATAAATAAATAATTTAAATAAATAAATAGCAAAAAAGAAAAATTGATGTTCTAGGGCATATAAGGAAGAACACGAGACAAGTACACAAACGAACATGGCTTGTGAACAAAAAAGATATTGTCCCTTTCTACTTGTATTTGTTGCTTCTCTTTCTCTCACACACCGTGAATTATACGTCTCTATTTTATTGTTTAGAATATTTTTTTTTCTATTTTAATTATTTATTCAATATTTATAATATAAATATTATATATTGTTTGAAAATATAAACCGACTAACATGTTTTTTTTTTTTTAATAAAAAACTAAGTAGCATGTGGTAATAGACCATTAGTAAGTGTAAAGTATTCGTATTATTGTTGAAAAAACATGTTCAAATCTCAGCTCATATAGAATAAGTATACATGTGTATGCATGCTTCTAACATGATTTATATCTTTTGTCAAAATATATATATATATATATATATATATATAGGTTTAAAGATTATAAATTTTGATATTTTGAAGGAACAAATTTTTTATTTTATAATTGAATATAGTAGGATAAAAAATATTTTAATTTGAAATGCAACTCACAAATGAAAATAAAGCCACATAGTCGTTGACAGTGGACATATTGTGGTTTCATTTCACAAAAATGATGAAACTTTGTAAAAACAAATTGATGTATTTATTAAAGTGTTAATAAAGATAAAATTTGCTTCCTTTTCATTGTGGCGTGGCGGCTAGGCAATAACAAACATGATCGGAGTGGTTAGTCAAAACACACGTGGGCTTAGTTTGTCATGATGAATCTAGTCAAACATTTGTCAAAACTAGTGATGCCATTTCTCTAAATCAACAATCAAAATCTTAATAATATCTCATAAATTAAGGCCATTCATGCATGTAGACAATAAGATGATAAATATAAAACAAATATCAAATTAGAATAACAATAAGTCTCTACCATCACTATATTTATGCATGGTTGATTTCTTAAAAGTATTGAACCTATGATTGTATATATATGGACTAAGTTGATGTAGGATTCTAACAATCAAATTTTTAATTAGGAAGAGGATGAAAGACTATATAATTACCCTAGATATTAAACAAAGAGCTCCTATACAGACTGAGTCAAAATATTACATCATCATTATCATCATATTATAAAAATAATGGAGTTACCCTAACACCCTCAAATAACTACATGTTTAACTATACATTTTTTTTCTCTCTTGTCTTTCAATAAATATAGTGACTGGGAGAGACGATGTATGCATGCATGCATGCATGGCATGGCAGAGCATATATATATATATATATATATGGTGCTAATGAATGAATACTATATATATATAAATGAATGCATGGGAAAATACATACAGGCATACGTAGACACAAGCATGATAATGGGGCAAACAAGAAAGCAAGCAGTAGAGTACATGAGATGCAGTCCGGAGAAGAGTTTCTTTCCGGAGCTCGCCGGAGTTCCGAGGACCGACGTCATCTTCTTCTGCTCCCCAAACAACCCAACCGGACACGCAGCCTCTCGTCGCCAGCTCGAAGATCTAGTCTCCTTCGCCACCAACAATGGTTCCATCATCGTCTATGACACCGCCTACTCCTTCTTCATCTCCGATGACAGCCCCAAGTCCATCTTTGAGATCCCTGGCTCAAAACAGGTCTTCACTTCTCATCTTTAATTTGCAACATTACATATATATATATATATATATATAAAAAGAGAAAACCAGTGAAATGGTATTTTATTGATATTGTTTTATTTGTAATATTACAAGAGTATGTATCTAGTTATGCATGAACACTTGCATTAAAAACTATAATTAAAGATAATATATATTTGTAAAGAAACTATATGTCCTTAAAATTATATATAGGATTATATCTCTTTTTTAAAAAAGAATCCTCTATATGTCAATTATATTTCTTGACAACTATTGTATAGTACAGTGATTGCCTTATAGCAATGGGTGTGGAGACAGAGGATTGACACTCCTACAAAACTTACTATAACAATACTGTTTATCAACAATTCTAAAACTCAGCTACTGTTTAAATGAGTTCTGGGTAGGTCTTTTGTGAGAGGATTTATTAGCTTAATATGGTATCTAAATAAATCCATAAAAAGTCGATAAACTATCGTAACTAGTGCACTTTCCTACTTGTCTATTGCTTGACAAATGCATGTTTTGGTTGACTTGCAGCCTATTGTCAATATATATATATAAAAGAAATATAGGACTAAATCTAATAGAAATCATCAAACAATAATCTATGATATCATTAAATATTTATATATAGTAATACAGTTGTAAATTTGGTATTTTTCAGGTAGCAATTGAGATATCATCATTCTCAAAATTCGCTGGGTTCACCGGAGTCCGGCTTGGTTGGACCGTCATCCCAAAAGAACTCCGGTACTCAAATGGCTACCAAGTTATCAAAGACTTTGACCGCATCATGTGCACATGCTTCAATGGTGCATCAAGCATTGCTCAAGCAGGAGGACTAGCCTGTCTTACTCCTGAAGGTCTTCAGGTATATCCATATCCTTGTTGGAGTTAATCTTATTATTGCTATATATATATATATATATATAATTTCAGAGGTTTTATTGATCAATGTATTATTATGTAATATTAATTTTTAGGGTATAAGAGGAGTGATGGATGTGTACAAGGAGAATGCAAGGTCACTAGTGGAGACTTTTAGTTCAATTGGTTTGAAGGTTTATGGAGGAGTGAACTCACCATATGCATGGGTGCATTTCCCTGGATGTAAATCATGGGATGTATTCAATGAAATCCTTGAGAAAACACATGTGCTCACTATCCCTGGTTGTGAATTTGGTCCAAGTGGTGAAGGCTTCATTAGAGTTAGTTCATTTGGGAAGAGGGACCAAATTCTAGAAGCATGTAAAAGACTCAAGCGCTTGTTTGCATGAACTACCCCTCTTTCCTTTTATTTCAATTTATTTTTTGCCTTTTCAGATCTCATTTTAGTCAAATATGTTGAAATAGGATTTTATGCGTCTTTGGACATAAAATAATATTTTACAAAAATAAATAAATTGACTCATGTGAGATTGATTGTTTGACTTGTTGTATGTGTTTAATGTGATTTTTATATATATATATATTTTTAAGATGGACAATTCACCGTCTCAATTACTGTTGTGATAAAGGGCCGGATCTCTCAACCTCTAAACTGAGCAATGAAATGTGTTTAGTACTTTTTTAATATATATTTTTTTTAATTTACATCTACTATCGATCATATATTGTAGTTTCTAAATTTAGCTTTTCTTTGATGAAGGTTAGTTTATGCGTGATTATTTAAATAATAATTATATATATATATATATATATACTACCATATAAGTTAATGAATGATGATCTTGGTGTTCTTCTTTAGAAATTAACAAAATATATATATTGAAATACAAATTTATTTATCTTTTGCCAAAAATAACTATGTTAGATGGGTTGTGGCTCTAAAGTTATAAGCTAAGAATGATATTTTAAAACCTGATTTGCTAGTTTTTGTGAAAATAAAAATGAGAATATTACTTTTATAAAATTTTTTTAATCACGAGAATAATTTTTTTTTAAATCAATGTTACAGTTGAACTTTTAGTCTTTTGAAAAACTCTCTCATAAAATTTTGTACTTAAAAAGAAAATTAAGCTATGTGACTCAAAATTTTGTGGTGAGACTTAACATGCATTATTAAAGTATTTTTATAAATTTTAACATATATTTTAGTAGTATCATCTAGTTTTTCTATGATGATAACATCTCCAGTACTGCTTTTTCAATTGAATTACGAAAAACATTGACATGTATTAATCTGCCACATCAAATTCTAGAAATTAAGAAGCTATCCACTTTATTTTTATAAAATAAAATTTTAGAAGGAAGCAAACATTGTAATGAGGGTTACAAACAAGTAGGGCATTAAAAGAAAAAAAAGGGTAGGGAGTGATCAAGCTACATTCAGCTTCAACTGCTTTTCCTAATTCTAATTTAAAAAACTTGAGTCTGGTTTCATTTAGCATAGTCGGAATCAGTCTTGAGCTTAATTCACAAGATAAAAACTTCTTATTAATTGTGTTTTATAACCAGTACCGAATTTATTTGAAGTAATTATGTTTGTAAATCTCTAAATTTATTACATTTCAACCATATTATAATAGCGGGATTCGACCGACTACATTTATTTTATTCAAATTTGATCCAGCCGACATTTGCTTGAGCTCCACTCGAAATTAATAATATTTGAGTTCAGATGATCACTTCAACTTTAACTTAATTATTCAAAATTTTGAGCACCACTCAACTTGTTTTTCTTAGGTGTAGATGAAGTGGATGAATTGATGATAATTTAGTATGCTTAACTATAGATGAAGTTGATGAAGTGATGGCAATTAAACTAAATTTTAGCAGTCTAGTTCAGTGGAAGTCAGATTGGAACTCACTTGTGACTTGTATAACAATGAATTGTTTGGGAGATGATAAGCTCTGAAAAACAATATGAAATCAGAGCTTCAAGTGAAGTGGCCATTCAATCAGTAAGCACTACTTTGGCACAAATTCAAGCCCAAGAAAACGATATTGAATTGTAAATCTTAACTTAATTTTTGGTGAAAGGGGAGTTAATGCTTTATTTAATTGAATGATGTCCAGCTTCCATTTGATTTAATATATATATATATATATACATGAAGTTCAAGCACAATACTTGGAGTTGTGGTTTCAATGCGAAGTCCAATTGAAAGGATACCATTAGTTTACAGTCATGTGGAGCGCGTGGTCACTGTGTGTGTATATAAATATATTTGATTACTTTTAAATAAAAAAACTATTTTTTTGGTTTTTGAATTAGATAAAATTTTTTTCTTAACAAGTTGATATGGACGCATATTGTAATAACGGCCGTTGTTTAAAGGGACAAAATAAACATATTTGCAAAATAAATATAAATTTTAATCCAAAGCAAAAGGATCAGGAATGAGTGGCCATATATATCTATAATGTATATTATCAAGGGAAAAGGAGGACAAACTCATAATCATACTTTGGAGACTCAACTTTTCTCAAGAGTGATGATACAAGTATTAGATTTATAATTATTTTTATAATCTTTTTATATAAATCTACATATTCATTGTGTTCTGATTTAAAAAAAAGAAAAGGAAAAAAATATTACCGTTAATTTGGGACTGATAATGACATAGTTTAAGTTTAAAGAAGGGTAAAGATGGAATTTTTGAAATCTAATTTTCAGTAATAAAATGAATAGAAATGAGAAAGTAATGAGGATGAGTAATACTGAAATTATTAGAAATAGAAATTAATTTCTATTACTTGATCTCTATAATATGAGATGACTAAGAATTTATAGAAGATATCATAAATAAGATTAAAGAAGGTTGGGTTCTAAAGTTTTATATGATTTTAAAACTTTTATAAAACTATTAATGTATACATACTATATATATATATATACTTTTTAAAATAATTTTCTATTTTATGCACTGCACATACAGACTCTACAAATTTCATAGCGAGTAATTTGTGGCCAAATATAACTTATATTCTTACCCTTTTCTATCTATATATATATATATATATATATAAACATAATAGACATATCCAAATCCTCCACATTCTCTTCTATTCTAATCTGTTTATTGAGATAATTTCCCAATTCACAAAGAGTTTATGCATCAGTAAGAATTTGTTACCAAGTAGTGCTTGATTTCTAGGTCTAATTTGATAAAGTCCAAGTGTAACATGACAAATGAAATTAATTTATACAATAAAAAACACCACTTTAAAATATAAGCAATGAAAAGCTAAATGATAAGCTCATTCACAAATCACATTTAAAATCAAACCTTCTAAAAATCCTAAACAATTCTTATTGGAAAGCAAAGCAATAGTCACATCTTGATCAACTTCTCAACACTTTGAACCAATCAAAACAAGCAGAGAAGTGCAAGATAAGTTAATCCTACTTTTGTGGTCCTCTTAACCCAATAACATTTACTAATCTATTATTAACCCAAAATACTATAATCTATTATTAACCCAAAATAATGGCATTTAATTATTATTATATAATAATAATTAAACCCTATTATCCCAGTCTATGGTCTGCCCACAGATGGATATATTGTTGGCTAATATTAATACAGAGTTGACTAATTTAACCTCCACTAATAAGTATTGCCCTTTGTCACCTTCCAATGAAGAGAGTTCTATAAATTCTCATTCAATCTTGATTCAATGGCACAACAATATTTGGAAAGAAGTAGCCAAATTAAGATTGAAAGAATTAAGAGAAAGATAGAGAGAGATGATATCCACAGGGGCCATGTATGCTCATGGTTATGTTCAACAAGAGAGGTTGAAGAAAGAGAACATGAAGAGAATGGGCATAGACAAAGAGAAAGAGGAGAAGGGTTCTAAGTCTAGAGTTCATCCAACCGGCTCTGGAACTCCGGCCAACTCCTCCGCCGGAGACCGGCGAGGTGGAAATCAGGATGAGAAGGCTTAGTATATTAGATCTTGTTCAATGTTGATGATATATCTGTTGTGTTTTTGAGTTATTATGATCTTTTTATGGTTATTGTGTTCTTGCTGTCTGTCCCAGTGTCCTGTATGTGTACTTAGTACTTAGTTTTTAAGAAATAAATGTTTGCCAAAATATTTAAGTTTTAAGTTCCGTTTGTTTGTTGATGTGATGATGTCAATATAAAAATATCTATGGAGGTGGTTGGATCTGGAGATAAGGATGACACCAAAACAATCGGACTTTAAATCCAATATAATGAAAATTATTATTATTATTATTATAAAAAAAAGTATATCAAGGAAAATGAGTTTGTTGGTGAATTTTTAATTATTATTATATTATTATAAGGAACAGGACAAATTGGACTGTAAACCCGAATCCGATAGTTTATCGGGTTTTTTTTTCTTCAGATCCAAACTGGAATTCAGGGTCTTATCGGGTTATCGGGTTTTGGTTTGTGTCGATATTTCCACCCCTTCTTTTCTATATCTACCCTTAATTCGGTCAAACATCATTTTCCCAAAAAAATTTCTGATAAAAAAGAGTTCTTTAGCTCCTCCTTCTTCTCGTCGATCTCAAACGCGCGAGGGCGAGAGAGAGAGGCACAGGGAGAGATGGATCCGGACTCGGTGAAATCAACCCTTTCGAATCTGGCATTTGGGAATGTGATGGCAGCGGCGGCCAGAGATTACCAGAAGGTTCAATTTTTATGCTTGTTTGATCTTATATTGATTCATTTTTGGTTAAAAAGTAGAGCTATTGTTTTTTTATTGAATTTTGTGGTCTATTCTTTGAATGATTTATGCTTTCTATTGCTTAAATCTATTCTGTTGCACTAGTTTTAAACAAGATTGAAAGATCTGAATGGGATTTCAGATTCGCTTGAGTTATTAATCTTTGATGATGAACTAGATCTAAATTTGTGGTAAATTAAAACAAAATATTTTCAAATTTTCCGCTTTTGATTATCAATGTTGTTTGTTTGTTTGCTTACTAATTTGATGCCTTTGAGAATTCAGATTATGGACATAATCTTAAAACCAAAAAAATGTGGTTTTCTGGATGTATGATTGCTCAAGCGATTCAAATTTCTTGTTTGATATCACAGATTTTTAATTTCTTTATTCTGAAACTATGGTATCCAAAAAACTATGGAATTTATATTATCTATGGAGTTGTGCTAGAATGTGCTCTGATGTTACTCATATTATACCATCAACATTGTTGAATGCGTTGTGCCTACTAGTTAACTTTTGCTAACAGTGATCATCTTCATACATATGATGCTACTCCGTGCCCGTAGCCTGATTTATTGGCTACCTTGTTAATTTTTATTGAACTTCACTAAATTGCAGATGAACTGCAGAATTCCTAAATATTTTTTATAAGCAAGTAAAGCAAGGATGATATTACTTTACATTTTCTATGGGCACAGATTATTGCTAGGTGTTAGTTTAGAGTTGAATTTTTGCTTGAATGCGTTATTAGTTATGAGCTGAATTTATTTTGCTGATCTTATGCATTAAATGGGAACCTTGGGATTACTAAGTACCAATGTTTTCTACTAGAAAAAATATGCTGTTAGATAGTTTTCACGCACATCATTCAAATTCTCAAATTGTGGCATCTGTAGGAAATGTTAGCTAAAGACAAGGCGGATGATGCAACAGCTGCCAATGAAGAGGTTGATCTTGATGAATTGATGGATGTGAGTTGAATTCTGTTTTATTTGCAAGGGAAAATTTCAAATTTTCATTTACATAGTGACTTTCAAAGTTTTCTGGACTGACCATTGTCCTTCAGGATCCTGAGCTTGAAAAGTTGCATGCTGAGAGGATAGCTGCTCTAAAGGTAATTTCTTTGGCCATAAATTACAAGAATTTGCTTCGTTGAATGTGCAAATAGGTCTGTAGGATTATGGAATTAATTTGTGTTTTGTTAACTGTTTATTTTAACAGAAAGAAGCAGAGAAGCGGCAGGTCTTGAAAAGGCAAGGACATGGAGAATACAGAGAGATATCTGAAGGGGATTTTCTTGGAGAGGTCACTGGAAGTGAAAGAGTAATCTGCCATTTCTACCACCGCGAGTTCTATCGATGCAAGTAATAAATCTTTCCTTGGATCTTTATGTTTAGATCATAGAGGAAGACTCACAAAAGTTTTATAACCACATACAGGATTATGGACAAGCATTTGAAGGCCCTTGCACCATTGCACCTTGATACCAAGTTTATCAAGCTGGATGCAGAAGTTAGTTTGCTTGAACTTTGACCTATACACTGGTGAAGCAAAACAAATTTCTAATCCATTTCTTTTACTGGGCACAGAATGCTCCCTTCTTTGTGGCAAAGCTAGCAGTCAAAACCCTGCCCTGTGTGATACTATTCAGGTAGGTTCATTGAACTTTCTGATCTGCAATGCCTTCACATTTATAAGGGTATGATACCCCAAAATGCAAATGTGTATAGTTTCTTAAATGTAAGATAGATGAAAAGTGGCTTGCCTGCGCTATACCCTGCAATGGTATTTTAGTATTCTGCCCTCGATTGCGGATAGAGCTGCCATCTTTGCTGCTTCGTAGATGGCTTCTTAGGTACTCACAATTATACTAGAAAAGATATTTCTCTTGTTGAAGGTGAAATGCTATGATCTGGAAGAAAAACAATGCTTGTGCTAGATGCAAAAGCATGCACATGTTATCCAGATTTGGTTCAACTTTGAAGTTTAATCTGCTAGGTTGAAAGGCAAGTTTTCATTATAAACAAATTAGTCAAAATGTCTTTGATAACATGTTAGACGCAAATCAATTACCAGTTAGCTCTACTCAATTCTATATTAATGCTTAAGATAACAAGATAGATGCTTGTAATTTATATCTGTAATTACCAAAATTAACTGATGCAAGACCATTATAATCTTTAATAGTTAGCATGGATGAAAGTAGTGTTCATAGAGAACTTTGATCTCTTCTTTATTAGTCTGTTCAATAATTGTAGTTTGCATTGGACCTATATGGACCTGAACAAGCTCATCAGTTAATTTTAACTGATGTACTTCTTTCTTGCTGCCTTATGAATGATAGATGATGTTTGCATCTCATTGGCTTCAATTTTATTATTATTGTTGGAAATATAAAATATAAAATCTAACAATTATCAATGGTAAATGATGCACTCTCACTGAGCACAAACATTATTTCTTCCAGGAATGGCATTGCCTTTGATAGAATAGTCGGGTTTCAAGATCTTGGCAGTAAGGATGATTTCACCTCCAGAGCATTGGAAAACCTTCTCAAGAGGAAAGGTATGCATTTCACCTCACGTGGGTCTGTTATTGATATATCTTGTTGAGTGCCGAAAACTTCCCATTTCAGGCATCATCGACGAAAGGAAAAACAATGATACTGAAGAAGATGATGACGACGATACAGAACAAGGCAGAAGTAGGAATGTCAGATCATCTACATTGCAGGATTCTGATTCAGACTGATGACCAAATCAAAGCAAATTTGGTACACCTTATGATCTTGTGACCATAATATCAGTCTTGAAAACATTGTCTGCATGCAGGATCATTGTCTGTGTGGTTTGAATCTCTGAAATTGTCTGCATGGTTGTATACTCTTTGTGAGTGAATGGAAGAACAAGGGAGGAATCAGATAAATTATAAATTTCCAACCGAGTATGAGTTCTGACCATGTAATACTTGCCATGGCCTTTTGATGTGGTTGTAATATGTACACTTACTAATGCATGAGTTTTGGCTCATGTCTTGCAGTTTTGTTCTATTATTAAGAATTATTATGAACCCTTCATTTGGTGGCTTGAAGAATACCATGGTTTTTGTTCCCACTTATACCCCTGTGACAACATCATTATTGTATGTATGCATGTCTATAGACACATACAAAAGTGTTGTAATTACTTACAAGCCCTCTTGAACCAAGATTTTTACATAAATGCCATTGTTGGGGTGTATGTGGAAAAAGAGAGAAACACATGAGCAAAACATCAAAGCTTAGTATGTGATCAAGCATGAAATTATCATGTTAGCTCCCATTTTCTACATAAAATAACTCACACACAAGTTACTTGCCATACTGAATGAATGCTTTACTCATGAAAGTTGGATTAGATTGAAACTTGTTGTATTCTTTAAAAAAAACTCATATAAATTTAGCTAGCCCTGAAGTTTGAGAACTGATACATGAAAGTTGGATTAGATTGAAACGTGTTGTATTATTTAAAAATAAATAAATAAATAAATAACTTGTATTTAGCTAGTTCTCAAGTTTTAAATTTTGTAGGTCACAAAAGCAAAAGTATATCATAATAATAAATGGCATTGTGATGTTGGAGAAAACTTAAAGAAATGTAGCTCTAGTTCCTTCAGAAATAGTAAGATCTTTAGCCCAAAAATGGGTGATCCGTGTTGTATTATCTTAACTTGGTTCTGCTTCTGCTGGGGTGATCCATATTTTATTATCTTGGTTATGTTTCCCAATATTGTTACTTTATCTTATTTTAAATTTAAACTAATTGAATACAAAAACATGATTTAAAGGATTAAATAAAGAGTCATATTTAATTCTCATCAAGTTAAAATTTTATTTTTAAAAGAAAATTCTCACTAATGATAGACACATGATGATTTAGAATTATTATGTAGAATAATTTAATAATAATACTGTGCCTATAATCTTAATAAATATAATTTGGGTATGACATAATATTTTTAGATGTTTTACAAATAATTCCATACTTGAGATACCATAAATAATAATATAATTTATTTACAAAAATATTGGAGATTGACAAAATGCAACTTTCTTTTTTTATATTATCTCATATTGCAATTTAATTAATCATTAACAAGCCAAATCTTAATAAATATAGTTTGTGCATTGACATAATATTTTCATCTGTTTATCATGAGTCTGTGATTGAGATATCATCAAACTTAACATTATCTATTTACATTCTTCATTCCATCTATGATTCAAAGATCATCATACAATATTCTTATCTAGAGGTTGACAATAATGTAATGTTTTTATATTACATCATGTTACAATTTAATTAGTGATTAATAAGTCACCCATCTTATTAAATATAATAATTTGGGTTTCAGCTTTTTATCATATAATTCCGTGACTGAGATACATTATCTATGTACATTCTTCACCCATCCATCATATTAGGATCATCAAGAATGCAACTCTTCTTATATTGTGCCATATTACTACTTGTATAATGATTGAGAGAAGATAGGTTATATATATATAAATATATATATAAGTATAATGAAGCAATTTGGATTTGTCCCTTGTGATGTGGATTTGGCCCTGTATGTACTATGTACACACTACCCAGTTCGTGATACTACGAAATTCACAGTTTTTATTTTTTTTATAATACTATTTTGGAATCATTATTTTTAGGGAAAAATACAAAAAAACCCGTATGGTTTACGAGTTTTCTGAAAATAAGGAATGAGGAATTTTTCGATTCCATGATATGGGTTTCAGTATTTGCGAAAAAGTGAAAAACCGATTAACTGCAAGTTAACTTTTTCCAGGTTTTGAGCGAGCAAAATTGTCTATTTATGTAAAAAAATCACTATGTAGCTTAAAAAACAAGATTTTTCAACATGATTTTGTTTGATTTTTGGAATTTAAGTTTTTTTTCTTGTTTAGTGAAATTTTGGAAGAGAAATAAATTTAAAAAATATATTTTTTTATGTCATATAAGTTGATTTTTTTAAATAAAAATAACGATTTTTGCTTCTATGAGTTAACACCGTTAATTACTTGAGATACAGTTTTTCTCTTTTTGCAAATATAAGAAACCACATATCATAGAATCGAAAAAAATTCCTCATTCCTTATTTTTGCAAAAACTCGAAACCACATGTTTTTTATTTACTTTTCCCTTATTTTTAAATAAAACTCTCGTGTATAAATTCAACCCTAACTCAGTAACTTTAGCACCTAGCG